>NW_020524228.1:0-28776 GCF_003368295.1 Carassius auratus
ATTATATATATATATATATATATATATATATATATATATATATATATAATATATATATATATATATATATATATATATATTTGCATGATAATGTAGATTTACATACATGGTGTACATATACAAATACACTATGTACATATTCCATTTCATGTGGTAATATCAAGAAGTGCAGTGCTTTTCACATAAAATAACAAATATGCTTAATTATCAAATAATTTACAATAATTATAACAACCATTATCTTTCCATTAGCACAAACTAATCATTATGCTTTGAAATAATCACACACTATTAATGTATTCATTAGTGTTCCTCTATCGACAGTGCAAACAAGCCATCCAGCTAAAATGTACTATAGCAAATACGAATACCAAATATTTAGTTTGTAAACTGCAATAACAAATCAAAATGTTTGTTTTAAGGTCACCATGACACCATAGCTCATTTAACATAATGTTTTGAGCTTCTTGCTCAAAGAGCCACAAATCTCCCTCCTGCCTAGCTTAGTTTGTTTCTTCATGGCAACAGTTTTCGGGAAAACTAGCATTATATTACTTGCTTACCACTTTATCATCTGCAGTGAATAAAAACATCACAGTAATCTACAAGTAATCCACACTCCAGTCCATCAATTAACATCTCGAGAAATGAAAACCTGCATGTTCATAAGGAACAAATCCATGGTCCATAATCCATAATCCATAATAATGTTTCCTCCAGTAAAAAATGTTCGTACCCAGTTACCTCTCATGTCAAAATCCACCAACATATTTGTTTATAATCGTTTAAGCAGTGTTCAACCACTGGTTCAGAACATTGGTTTTGAAACTTGTGAATCGATTAGAATCGTTAAAAGACAGAATCGGATTCATATATGCACAGATTTTTAAGTGCACTTCTAGTTTTCTCTTCCTCTTCTCTAAAGCAGCACAACATGGCCTCGCCCCTTTGTTGCGTGTTCCCAGGGGCGAGGTTTATCTGGGTTTATGATGTAACGGACCTGGGAAGAAGCTTGTTGTAGTCCCTTGCCAGCTGTTTTTGAAGGTATTAAAGTACAAATTTTTTTTAAAACGATATCTCCATTTGCAATGAACTTTCAGGACTGCAACTTTGCAGATATTGTTTATGCTCAAACAGCAACATTACAAACTATCTAATGTAAAAAAACTGAAATTGCAATCAACCACCCTTTTAAGAAATCGTATTTTAGCAGCAAGTAACTACTTGTGGATTTGGTGATGTTTTTGATCCTGAAAGCTCATTCTGACGGCACCCATTCACTGCAGAGGACCTACTGTTAAAGAACATAATGTAACATTTCTCTAATGTACTAACAAATAACAAATAAAAGAACACATCTACAACTCGGATGGCCAAGGGTAAATGGGTGAGCTATTCTTTATTCTGTACCTTTATTCTCTTATATATACCTATTCTGGTTCTTGGGCTCGGGTCACAGGAGGTTTTTACCTGGAATGGAGAGCTTCATGTAAATTTCAAAGCACAACTAGGGCTGAGTTTCTAAATCTGGAGCAGACGTCCAGGCATTCTAGTATGGCAGTGTCTGTTGGAGATTTTCTGAATGTAACATGCCTGTCTGTGTTATGGATCAGAATGAATATTGCCCAGACTGTGAGGGCTTTGACTTGGCAAAAGGGAGCGATTGAGGGGAAGGGGTTGTCCTCCAACAGAACATAGTTTTTGCACTGCGATGAGGGACAACTCTGGCTTCTTGGCTTGCTTTGGCAAAACCTCAAACCTCTGAGCTTGAAAACAACTTCAGCACCTTCTCACTCCAATGCCATTCCCATTTTTCTCTCTTTTTTTTCTATATCCAAACTTGGTTTGACCAAGATTTGACCTGTTTTTGTTTAGTTTTATGGAGGCTGGTTTCTTTAGAAATATAAAAATCCACTCCATTCAAACTTAAAGGCAGAAAGATGAAACTGTGATGGGGCCGCTCTCAGTTTGGCTGATTGTTGAGTGTTCGTTGGGCCAATTGTGTAGCATCAGTGGATTTGATAGAGTTCTGTCAAGGTGCAATCATTGTTGCATGGTCCCTCACTGCCACTTGAGGAGCAACCCTGTATTTTTTCTGAAGCCAATGAAATGGCTGTCGTGGATTTGAAGAGCAACGTTGCAAGAAAAACATCATAATGAGGACTGGAGCTGTCCAAAGTAGGACACAAAACCGGGTGCAACCATTTTCAATAGAGAAACACTTAAAGAACAAATTGTTTGTTTGGAAACTGAAGACAAAGTTCATATAAGTACAATTTGTTTCTTAACATCTGGAACACCTGAACAAGTTTTTGCTAATTGCTAATGCTTTCTATGAATTCCTTCATCTCTGCCAACATTGTCTGTTATTCTCTGTTTCTTCTAACGTGAGGATTGGAATGTGGCAAATTTGCATGGCATTAACTTTATGCAGTACCTAATCTGTTTGCAAACAGCTTCTGATGAAAGGAAGCTGTGTGATTTTTATTTGTTCCCCTTACCTCAGCAGGGCAGTAAGCAGGCCCAGCAGTCCACAATGCCTCATTGAAATGCCAGACTTGAGAGGGGCAGTTGCTTTTAAAAGGCTCTCTGATTACTCGCATCAATAGGACCCTATTTGTTGTGACTCCTGCAGCAACTGCCAAAGCTGATGGGTTATAATTCAGGCTGATTTGCACTGCTTAAATCTTATAATGATTCCCCTACACTCCCAAAGGCAAATGCTAACTGCCATTTCAGAAGTCTGAACGCTTCTGTAATGGACTGACTGTAAAGAGAGCAGGTTCGCGTTGACTTTCTCTGCAATCTGGTTAATTGTCTGCTCCGCACATCGACAACACCCTAAATCTATGCTACAGATCTCCCTTGCGTCAAGTAAAAACAAATCACCTATAATGCAGCACCTTGAAAATCAACTCACAGCCATTTGTTTCCAAGATTCCACCAAGGCCATCTTGTTGCACAATATTTCAAATATCACTTAAAGGAACAGTTTGGAGAAAAATGAAATACCATGTTGTTTCTAAAGAGCCTCGGACATATATATATATATATATATATATATATATATATATAATATATATATATATATATTGAGGCCACAAATTAAGAACTTGTTCACTTGTTTTATTACTCTATACCCTTGTTTTAGTTTAAAGAATTCTAATAATAAAACAAGGGAATGAATTCTTAATTTATGGCCATGATTTAATAAAATGAAGGAACAAATTAGAAAGTTGTGGGAATGGCTTGACATTACTCACTTTCTTCTGCTGAACACACAAGAGATTATTTTGTGTTTCACAGCAGTGTAACGTTATGTTTATACTATCAAAGATAATTATATTTTGAATTAGATTTTTCTTTTTTCAGTTTTAATTATATTTGTAGTTAAATTTTCAGTCTTTGTATTTGTTTTTATTAGTCCTTTTTAAGCATCACTGTTTAATTGAATTTTATTTCTTTTATCTTTTTGTATTTGTATTTTATGTTATTGCAGCTTTATTTCAATCAAAAATATATATATAGATTTAGTTAAAGTTGTCGTATCATATTTTTTTTTCTTTCTTTTACTAAAGCTAATAAAAATGTCATGATATGTTTGCATACTTGTTTCTCTATAAAAATAATGCTACAGCAAGTTATTCTACTTTGAAATGTGCATTCAATTTTAGAATGTATGCTTTGTTTTGGGCTGATGGATTCCGCCCACTACCAATTTACCCAATTTATAGTTTTCACGTGACGTCACACACTCATAGGAACACCCCCCTGGCAGGCAAAACGAAGCTGAGCTCCACTGACCGCCAGTTATTTTCATGCAGTTTGCATGCATTTTCAGCATTATTTAATGTAGTAAAATACAGATATTAAAAGGTGACATTTTCAATAAACACCTTATTGATTGTGTATATTTTGTACAGGCAAATATATGAACCCAGAATATAAATGTGTGTGTGTCTCTCACACACATTTAGAGAGAGGGAGAGAGAGAGAGAGAGATACAGGATCACACAGTGGAGTCGGCTGTCTAAATCGTCTGTGGCTTGTGTACTGCAGACACATAGGAGTTTCATCGCTGTTGTGACACCACTCTGTTCCCCTTTCAGGCTTGAACTGACGGTAAAAATAATGACATTTTTAACTGTTTTTCACATTAAATGGTTTTCCATAGAAAACCATTATTAGGAAAACAGTGAACCAATAAGTGGATTGCAATGTTTTTTGCACTAAAATATTGCTGCGGGTCTTTTATATGGATTGCAAATGGCCAAAGCTTGCATTTTGTTCACATAGCGTACCTTTGTTTTATTATTTTGAGAGGTGATATAAATATTTGTGGCTGTAAAACAGATGGAAAATTGATAGACTCGTGCTGCAGTTCTATGCATATTTTGCCCTCCAGATCTTCGAGCCGGTCACATGACTAAAAGCTATCAATAGTATTTTAAACACCTTGGGTTGCCAGTTGGTGGAAAACACATCATATTGCATCCATGGGATCCAGCATACGAACTGTTTCAGAGATTGCAGATTCTTTCCCTACCTTTTTGTCCTGCCCATACTCACACCATTGGTCAAGTAATTGTTTGGGGATGAGCAAGATTCCTAAACAAACCATCCCACAGCTTTTACACTTTTCACAGAAATCAACCTTCGAAAATGGCTTGCGTATAGGATGAGACAGAAAAAAACATTAAGACCAAAAACACAGCTTTACCTTCATTTAGACCCATATGAATACTCCAGTAGCTCTGCAGACATTGGAGCTCTCTCTTCATGCCCCTTTTGCAGCGGCAGTCATACAGGGGGCTGTCCTGCAGCACCTCAAGGGCAGCCTGACACTCCCTGTTGGCCAGCATGGTAGTCCTGTCACGACCTACCAAGCACTGGCGCATGATGCGGAAGCGGGAGCTGCACTGTGCGTTTTGGTTGCACACCTCACTGGCCCTCAGGCAGTCCATGGGGGCTCTCCAACCATGAGTTTCCAGCCCTGACAAGGTAGAATGGCTGGTCATGGAAAGTACCACCTCATCTGTGGGAAGGCATGGGCATCATCAGACTGGGTAATAAGTGGTGTGAATGAAGTTTTATTCATTTGCTTTTAATATGGCAGGTTAATTTAGAAAATAACAAAACCAATAATATTTATTACGTTTTTTGTAGAAACCCAAGACAGTCCTAAGGTAACATTTTTTCTCTACAGTGATACAGCAGAAAGCATTAAACCCTAATGACAGCGACTCCTGTCGGTGGGGCAAGAAAACTACACCAGATGGCAGTGAATTAATTTACTTAACAGTACAGTCATATCAAACACATTACGAAGAAAACATTTAAGTAAAATATTTAAAATGTGACTTTACAATAATAGTACAACCTAAAAACGTGGATGTCATATAAAAAAATAAAAAATAAATCTGCAGGAGTTATTTTATAATGTGCCATTATGAGGTTTTTGCAAGTTTTCAGCACCATGGACAGTTCCTCTCAGTTGTTCCGGGTTCAGATAACCTGATTTTCCAAAACATTAAACAGAACCTTAATAAGAGCTTAAGTAGTACTAAATCTCTTTAGCATGTTTCCCAAAAGTGCCATTAAGTAATTAGCACGTACAAACGTCATTTAATTAACTAGAGCTTCACTTTCACAGGTTACAAAGGGACACTTAATAAATAATAGTAATGCATTTGGATCATTTACAAATGTCTGCACATCCAACATGCTAGGCCTAAATTGAGCTGCATGACCGACCATAAGTTTGTGCAGGCCTATATTACCCTTAAGTAACTAATTGCAACTAATGATTGGGCATCAAAGCTGTCTTTTAAAGTTTTAATTGCTATCTTGGTGATATATTTTAGATGTGGTGCTTTAATAAAATTATAGTAATATTTACGTATTTATATTTCGCCGGTGTAGCGGTTGATAGGACACAGTACCAAACTGCAGGAGTTGAGAATTGTTGCTATGGTTACTTGAGACGAACGCAAATTTCTGTTTCATCTGAATTTTGGGATCGCCTTTTTTTTTTTTTTTTTTTTTTTGGACACTTTAAAGTATGTATGTACTTGAATGTAGCTATCCAATTCCTTCTAGACAAAACAGCAAACTGGTGTTTCACAGCATGTTTTTTTGTATTACCCAAAAGCCAAAACTCAATTATGGTTTTAAACTCAGAAATGTTTAATTTCAGCGTCTAGAAAAGCTACGTTTTTTTTTCGATTATTTTCTGGTCTCAGCACAGCATCTTCGGACCTGATAAGCTCACGCAACGGTGCCCAGAAGTTCTAAATAACGAGCAATCTTCTTCTAGTTGGGAAACGGGTTGCTGCATCGTAAAATAACAAGCATTGCATTGCAACGTAAACCCAATTTCTGTAATATTACACAGTTTGTTTAATCTTGATCTTTCCTCTAAATGAGAGATGAGACTATTGACGTATAGAGGCTGTCGATATGAAAGAGTGAGTTTATTCTGTAAACTGTCTCTTTGACCATCAAATGTGCGCAGGCAGTTAAACCATATGTCTACAATCTCTCAATATGATAAATGATTGTCCGCGTGGCTTCTCATCACTCTTTCTTCCTCATGGATTATTACTTTTTGTCTTTCGTACCATATATGAAACATTCGATTCATCACTTACCCAATAAAAACAGGACGCTCAGAATATTCAGTAAAATCATGATAAATCCCATTCGAACTCCCAGTGAGCGGTTACGATCCCAGAATCCGGTAAGGTTCGCCGACAAAATCCAACGGATATTTAACGGACGTCTTTTTTACACCTCAGGTTCATTTCCAAAGATCAGTCGCTGGATGAAATAGCGTCAGAAGTACTTCAAACCGTACAATTCCAGTACTTGGATATCTCCTTTTGGGACTTTTGAGAAGTAAGCTAGTAAAGAAAAGACTAACTGACGTCTATATAAAGAAACTGTCCAACATATCCTTTCCACAAGACCGTCGAAGCATTCCTCCAATTTCGAACAAAAAGGAGCCCGCGTTTAAGTCCGCGTTTCTAACTGTGGTTTGGTATTTAACATACGAACGTAAGATAATCTTTAAAACTTTAATTTCAGAGATGTTGTGTCACAAATGACTAAACTTAGAACGTAGTTTTCGTCTTTCATTTTCGTATAAACGCATATTTAAGCTCTTTCAAAGAGAAGTTGTCTCTTCGCGTGAACTAAAAATCTCCCCGGACTCCTGTGAGAAGTAATAAATCTTCCTCGCTGGATAACCTCGACTTTAAGCCGGACAACCTTGACTTTCATCAGAAAATCCTTATGTGTCCACCAGCGTGCCTGTGGCTTCAGAACTGCCGTAGTTTTTCCGAGTCGTTGATAGAGAAGAAAACAAACAGGGAAAGGGCACTTCCAGTTCCAGTTCCACTTATCGTCTGTTTTCTCTGGCGCAGGGAAATGCTTTCTCCCACGAAACTGAAGTTACATGTCCGACCCTCGGGGCTCTGTCGCTCTTCACGTCAGAGCGGACGCAATGAAAACATATCACCGCATGAATCTGACCGCTGCTCACTGGCTGAGTGCACAAGGGCATCGACGAACCACAGCACAGTCATGTCTGAGACGACCTTGCGCTCCACAAATAGGACTTTTTCACACTCTTGGTGGGATTTGTTCATCCTCCTCCAGCATTGGAGCAGCTCACATTTAGTATAATTAAAAAGAATAAATTCGAATTTTCAAATTAGTTAATGGAATAAGTTAATGGAGGATAATTCGCCACTGTTAAGTGAAACTTATTAGTATACAGTAAAATTTACCATCAATCACAAATATTTTCATAAACATCAGATTATTATTATTATTAGTAGTAGTAGTAGTCGTAGTAGTATTAGTATTATTTACTTATTTTTTGACAAAAACCTGTATTATTATTATTATGTATTTTTATTTTATTTATTTATTTTCTAGGTCTAAAGTTTTATTATTATTATTATTATTATTATTATTATTATTATTAATTATTAATTATTATTATTATTAATAATAATAATAATACTAATATCAAGTCTACTATTAGTTACTAGAGTAAAAAGTATTCATTCATTCACTCAATAATTCATTCATTCATATATTTCATACTTACTAAATCACTGGTCAAAAGCTTATGTTTGAGCAAATCAATATGTATGTCTAAATGAGAACATGAGGGAAATTTCAGTTGTATAATGATGTCTCTAAATGAGTTTAGCTAATTAGCCATATAAACAGAGATACATTTGTAATCTGTAAATTTATAAAACACGCATTGCCTGTCATAAACAAACTGTTTAAGATTAAGTAGAGGCATTAAATTCAAAAGCTTAATCATCTATATTATCACTCCAAGAAAGTGTATGCTAATTCTTCTCCAGTGTCCTCTGGAGAAATAGCATATTGCATTTATAAAAAAAAAATTAAATAACACATTTAAAAATATTTATTGATAGTTTACAATAGTTTTACATAGAGATTTCAACGAACTCACAATGCAGTGAATTGTATAATTTAACACCTGTAAAATAAATAAATAAAATAAATACAGAAAATTCTATGTTATTAATATAATACATTGTGCCCTATATATATATATATAAATATAAATATATATATATATATATATATATATATATAGAAAGAGAGAGAGAGTTTGTCACCTGTATAAACTGATATTGATTTTATTACATCATCAAATAGTTTGTAGTAAAATAAATAATACAAGTGAGTAATACAATTTGCTCGTGCTGTTTCATAAGGAAAAATAGGTTAAACAGAATGGTTTTTCTGTCTGGTGAAAGCATATTCAAGTAGCTTGATATTTGCACCGTCATCATGCATGCCTCTCATTTCGGAGTGATATAGTTAACAAACGCATTGCTTTTTGAAATCGACCGTCAGGGAAGAGAAACGGGGCTACTTTGTCAACATGTCATCGTGCAGATTCTCCCCCTTAAGCCTTTTTATTAAGTAGACAGGGGAAACAGGCAGTCGACATAAAAGACGACATCCTGGGCTCCTCTTAGCGAGCTGAAAGCAGCCTTTGACAATCCCATTATGAGAAAGAAAATAATTGTCTCGCTTCTCGTTGTGCAGAAGCCTTCAAGGTCCCCCAGAATCCTGCACAAAGCCGAGATGTTTTGATGTAGTTATCTAATGCAGTCATCAGTAATGTACATTTCCTTCTATCTGCTCTGTTTACTCCAGCAGTGCTTAACAGGGCGGCTGCATACAGGGCGATGTATTCCTTTCACCTGGGTGCAACCGTCTGTGAAACACTTCGAATGATTTTACTCTAATGGAAAATGACTGTTTTGTGCTATAAGCGTTAGCATTGCCGACTTTCTAACAGTGAAATGCTTATTACGGATTTGTTGTCTCACACATAGATGTTGCCAGTCCTATCAATATTTATTATATACAGTAGCTCAATGTTCTATGTAAAACTGATGGAGGTATTCAAATAAGGCAGGCTTTTACTGCAGAGGAGGATGGAATATCATTATCTCGGCAGGCTGTTGTGTTGTTGTCATTTAAGTGCGTGTGATATTTTTTGGCTCGTCTTTCAATATTCCCCATCAACATTCGCTCCACAGGATCAAACTGGCACGCTCAGTGTTCTCATCATTCTGCTATCCTGAAAAAGAGTGACTGACTGTGTTTTGGTCACTGTTATCTGATGCAATAATCACATCCTGTTTTTATACTTCACACACAATGGCATAAGCCACCATCTTAAATCGTACATTACGCAGACTGAGTCATTCTGTGACTCAACGTGCAAGATTCTCAAAGAGTTCAGTGGTTTGAAACCATGTTGTGTATTTTAATGATGTCTTCGCTGTGTTTAGCTAACTGTTTCGAGTTCTGGCTGAAATGGAGAGTGTCCGTAAAACGATGTGCTGCATGCAGTTAATGGTGTATATAGATATAAATACCTAGAAACTGCATTAACAGCTCTTACTAATTACCACACATCTGTGGGACGGCCATATTGGAAAGGTCAAGAGCTGGCTGTGAACACATGAGAGTGAACTGATAGATGTCGTCTGCAAAAGGCAGTTCCATTCCATCGCAGTTCTGCATATGTAAATGTCCATGATTAATGAGTGTTGATAATAAAGAAAAATGTATTAAATCATTTGTCAGGGTCTTAGGGATGTATGTTTTGAATTTTGTTTTTATTTTTTATTTGTTATTTTCTTTACATTTTTAAACAGCCTTTACAAATGATTCAATGTGTTAAAATGTCAAGTGGTGTATCAATTTCATAAAAACAATTAACATGATTTCCTTATCAATTTAATATTGTTAATTGTGGGGACATGACCAGAACAAAGGCGGGCAGATGCTTGCAGTCAAAAAAAAAGTTTATTGACTCACATCTGACACTGGAGACATTAAAGTTGACCCTCCTCATGGAGGCCCCAACCAACATTAAACCCTGAGAGAACAAGTATGCTCTTTTTAAGCTCAAGGGTCAAACCATCCCAAATTATAGGAAAACCCACAAAAAGAAAAATAATATACACACACATAAACAGCCACATAAACTCAATTTAAGATAAAGTTCAAAACAACATAGGATAGACATTACAAAAATACATAAAAAAAAAACTGAACAATACATTTACATATACACACATTCAAAATAAACAATAAACGATGACCCCCCCCCCTGCTCTGACTAGCCTGTAGACTATGCCTAAATTACCCAGAATTCAATTTGATTGTATAAAATAGGAAACAGGAAGACCGCACTTCCTCTCAAACCCTCATCCCCAAACCATGCTGCAGTCATGAGCCTAGAGGAAAAAGGTAAGGAAATAAAACTGAAACTTTGAATAAATAACTACAAAAATAACCCTTTTTGGTGTCTCTTTTCCTTGACTTAATGTGCACCTTAGACCAGAAAAATAAAGCCAAAAACAAACATTCATATCAATATTATAAACCAAACTAATATAAACCAAACAAAAACACAGGGCATAGCCCAAAGATTAAAGTTGACTTATGACATCATCACATTAATATTAATAATCACCATTAATTATTAATTCAAAATATCATATAATTCATATATACTGTATATATAATATCTGTTTTGTCAATCAAGGACTTTTGGAAATGTCCTTTTACTGTTTTTCACCATAAATTATTTGTTAATTCATTATTTTTTACCTGAAAACACTAAATTGTATTTTTCACAAAATTAAATGTCAGGTTAGAACACGGTTTTTCCACTGTATTGTATATAGTTAGTAACATTAACCAATTAATTTTACTGTACCATTTTTACAGTAATTACAGTGAAAATATTAAAATCTATGATTTGTTTGTAAAAATAATAATAATAATAATAATCAACTCTTCCCCAGCACTCACTGCTTTTTTTGACCTGCAGGCTCAAGAATCTGCGTGGGTTTGTTCACTCAAACCACATGCCCACAGACTACATGGTAAGGTTATTCTCTGAGACATACAATAGCAGCGAAAGCAATGGCATATTTAAACAACACACATCACCCACCAGTCACACATCAACAGTCCTTGCCCAGGCTCCAAATCTGAAATCACTGACCTTGTCATCAGCAGAGACAAAGGTGACTTTAAAAGTGAGACGAAAAAACCCACTCCACCTCCTTATCTGTCATCAGCGATGCAGTGATGTTTGTGATGATGGGAAAGGAAAGGATGTGACAGTCTTTCCTAGTGGAAAACATTCTGTCCACAGAGACTGTCCACATTGTTCACATGTCAGTGAGGCGGTACAGGCTGTTTGTACACTAATGAGAAACATCTCCCTCTTTTTCTGCTACCTCAACTTGACAGCGTTATGAATTCTTACATAAATTGCATTATATTTTGTATATTTTAAGATTAAGTCTGCAGACTGTGTCCCAAATGCAGTTTTAACCCCATGAAGCTTGACATATAAAATAATAGTCAGAAAAAAAAACTGAACAGTTTGTTGAACTTTTAGATAAAATATATGCATATATAGACAAGGTTTATGTATGTGTTTTTGTTCAGAATCATATTTGATACATCAGGTTTGTATGATTCATATGAAATAGATGAGGATATAGAGCTCATACTCCAGGAGGAAAAACATTTGAATGCCCAACGTGAACAACAAATATGCAATTTGGTGCAGTTGGGGCTGATGTTTTTATGGCCAAGATGTAAGATTAAATTCTGATGGCTTGTAATGTGAATCAATGAAATCTTTATAACAGTGCATTTAAATTTATATTCATTAAATGCATATACATATCAGTTTGTCAATGAGTCAATCTTTCGTTCGTTATCTGGCTCGGCTCGGTGTTCATCTTCAGTTCTCTCTTCACAGCAGTTCAGTCAGTGTACTGTTTGAGTAAATAATTACTCTGGGACAAGTTAACAGCTTAAGTCATTTGTGGATTAATGCGTATTGGAGACGCAAACCATTCCAAACGATACCGTTCGATTTGGTGAACTGGTTCAAGAAGATCCGGTTACATCGAATGATTCTTTCACGAACCGGATATCACTGAACTGTTGTGTTTTGAACGGGCTCACAACAGACCCCGAAGAGAAGACAATGCTGACTAAAGTCGACGTTTTTGCTATTTTTTGGACCAAAATGTATTTTCGATGCTTCAAAATATTCTAACTGACCCTCTGATGTCACATGGACTACTTTGATGTTTTTCTTACCTTTCTGGACATGGACAGTATATCGTACACACAGCTTCAATGGAGGGACAGGAAGTTCTCGGACTAAATCTAAAATATCTTAAACTGTGTTCCGAAGATGAATGGAGGTCTTACGGGTTTAGAACAGCATGAGGGTGAGTTTGTGTGGACTCACATACAGTAGATTGTGTACAGCAGGTTTTTGCATATCAAATTTCTGGATTTTTTCCACTTATAAGTGCATAAAGTATATGGAAATGCAGTAGAACATGTCTGGATGAAGTCGTGGCCTAGTGGTTAGAAAGTTTGACTCCTAACCCTAGGGTTGTGGATTCGAATCTCGGGCTGACAATACCACGACTTAGGTGCCCTTGAGCAAGGCATCGAACCCCCAACTGCTCCCCGGGCGCTGCAGCAAAAATGGCTGCCCACTGCTCCAAGTGTGTGTTCACAGAGTGTGTGTGTGTTCACTGCTTTGTGTGTGTGCACTTTGGATGGGTTAAATGCAGAGCACAAATTCTGAGTATGGGACACCATATTTGGTTGTATGTCACTTCACTAACACATTAAAATTAAATTTGAACCTGCATCTCCTACCTAAGCACCACAACATACTGGTTAGCATATGCACTAACTACTTGGCCAAGGTTTGCATTTGCTACATGCAAGGTTGTCTGAAATGTTTGGTTATACTAAAAAGGTTACAATTATTTGCACTTTTTTTCTTCTATAGGTAAAAGCAGTCCTTGTCTTGTGATTGCTGTAAATGGGAAAAACACAATCTTACCTGTCAAATTGTCAGAAAAACAGGCATCCTCATTTGTGCACTAAAAATGAAGGACATGCCATGCAGAGAGGAGCTCCTTAAGTAATTTTCAGCGGTACTGCTTCAGGTAAATTGATTGCTGAACAACTGCTGTGTGTGTGCATGAGAGAGATAGAAAGGACTCTGAGGCTCTATGGGGAGTTTTGCACTGTAGAAGCTGAGGTTTATAGGTCAAAGATGATTAAAGTTTGGGATGCCCCATACCGTTCTGAGAGTAAGTTCTGATGAAAGATCAGAGCAGTGAGATTGTAAGGTAAAGCATGGCTGGGATTGCAAGGTTGGTTTATTGAAAAAGCCAGAGCCGTTTGGCTGTGCTAGCTCTCTGAAAGTGTCCTCTGGAAATTAACCAATCAGCTTCTGGCTTATGAAAAGGCTTTGGGTGAAGGCAGGGTGAGTGTGATTTCACCAAGTACAACATGTTCCTGGATCATCATTCTTGTTGATCCTGGAACAACTTTCCAATCAACTAATCTGAATTGAGATATACCTTTTCAAGAAATAACTGTTTTAGGCTTACAATCAGGGTTAGGTGCCTCTGCACCCTTGTTAATAAGGATGCTCATTTTTGCCAGGAATATAGCCATTTCCCTTGTAACGGCAGTAAATAAAGCAGCACCTGATTTTTCAACTTGCAGTGCTCATATTTAATTAATTAAACCATAGCCTTTTGAAGTGTAAGCTATCCCAATTTGCATGTATATTAGTTTTTTTTTTTTTTTTCACAGGAGCACCTCCTGAGTTTTCTCATCTCGTCCCATTTCTATCAGTGATCTGTTCCTTCCCGCACTACTTATCACTGCTGTAAGTTGCCAAGATTAGTGGTAATGGGTTGAAATTTGTATGTGTCGATTGTGTGAGAAGGATGCTTTTTCTTGTAACAGGGCAACCTTGGAATTTGTTGACGTGATTATTCTGTTTGGCCCATACAAATTACGGTAGTTTTAGCGGAGACGAATGTAACTAACATATCAACAAATATGCCCAGTTGGATTTTTTTTATAGAAAGATAAAAATACGGGAGAAATACAGGAAAATATTTAAACGGGATGATAGCGGGATAGACTGATAAACTTTGGGAGAATCATGTGAAAAATAGGAGGGTTGACAGGTATACTTTGACACTGCAAGTATTTTATTTTTATTTTTTTACCTGCAGTGCCTCGCATTAAAAAGGGATATATGTAACTAAATTAATGTGAACATTTAACATTATTATTAATATTATGTAAGAAAAAATGTTATACAGTAAGAAACAAGCAAAAACTACCACAGCTACTGTAAAGGAGACTGTTTGCTGAGAAAACAACAAACTATGCATTTTAACATTGTGTAAAAATATCTGTCTTCAGAATGTCATCACTGACCAATCAGAATGAAGTATTCCAGTGAGCTGTGTAATGTGTGGTTTGAGCCAACTTCACATATTCGAATCTATAACAATAAAGACAATTAGCATGCAAATAGCAGAAAGGCCTTTGAACTTGATACGTTGCTTAATTAGAAATGGCCAACGATAGCACTGCTACATGTTTCATCAAGCATGCCAAAAACTCCAACTCACTGTCTGTGCTGTTTAATTAACGTTAAGCCAATTTAAATCGCCTTTCCCAAAGGACGACTCCTCTCGCAAATATTCAGCACTCATCCTTTCCTCTGACGATGTCTATTGTCATAATATCCTTGATTGCAATAAACAAAAGTTCTGACGATATTATTGAAGATAGTAGTGATTCCAGGGAAGCATATGGTGGGATATTGCTTATTATCCACACCTAATACACAGCTATCAAACGTATGAACAAAGTCTTGAGAGACACTTTGCTGCCTCATTAGTGGCAATCTCAGAGTCCGTATTTAGTTTGTGATGCCACAAGGGACTTCATCATGTGTCAAATAATATCCAAAAGAAACCGTGATGGCAGATGTGCTAATTGCTATAAGTAAATGTTTTGTTTCTGTTCATAGCACTCTGGCACAGAAAATGCAGGAATTCATGAACATAACATACAGTAGAAAGTTACCCATGGAGTATTTTAAAGGAATCGTTTCATCAAAAGTTAAAGTATAATTTTATGCAAATTTACCATCCAAAGATGTAGATGAGTTTGTTTCGTCACTGAAACAGATTTGGAGCAATTTACTGTAGCATCACATCACTAGCTGGTAAAAACATCACAATAATCCACAATTAATCCAGACAACCCCAGTCCATCAGTTAATAAGTGAAACTCTGCTTGTTTGTGAGTATTAATATTTCAATACTTTCCTTCATTATCCATAATAAAGTAATCAGTGAAAAATGTATCTTGTCTGAATCAGGAGAGGAATATGCACCGATCAAACACTGTTGACAAATAATCCAAAAAAAGCTCTAAACAAGTATGTCAGTTGATTTTGATGTTAGGGGACAGTGGGGAATGCACTTTATCATGCTTTATTATGGATTATGGACTCGTATCTTGGTCAGAAGTGACAGTCTTAATTTAAAACACCTTAATGGTGGACTTTTTTTCTTACAAACACACAGATTTTCCCCTCACAAGATGTTAACTGATGAATTGGAGTCCTGAAGTTTATTAGTGGTTTACAGTGACATTATCAACTCACTTTATGCCTCATTTTCTTTTTTCTTCTTTTTTTTTTTTTTGTGAACTATTTAAAACCTTTGTATTTTTATGCTTAATATTATGCAATGACCTTAGCCAAACACTATTGAAGTTAATTATGAGCCAAGTGTGTTCTCTGATGTTCATTTCCAATAAGATGCAGTCTTAAAAGTCAGCTACCTAAGGTTTTGGAACAAACGCATTAGTCCCATCTCTCTGTAGTTCTTCACGAAAGTGTTTACTTCTTCCCTTCCTGTGATTTTGTCGCCAGCTTTATCACAACAAAAGCGACAATCATGTCTAAAGTTCCAGTTGCTTCCATTTCCCTTCAAGTCTAGATGTTTCAGAAAGCGGATGTATTTTTATACCTGACCTTGTCGCCTCAACACTTTTAAACTGGGTCTCTTTACCCAAACACTCACTCGAAACAAAAACTCCCATTCCCTCAGTCTTGAAAGACACAAAGCAGTACCATCTCTTCTCTCTAAGCCTCCAGTCACAACTTATTCTTACAAATCTCCCCTTCAAGCTTATTCACATACCCTTGCATCCCAGAGTCCTCCAACTACACTCTGCTCTTTGCTGCCTATCAGTCAGAGCGCTGCATCTTTAAGTTAGGGACATACATTACGTGGACTATAATAACACCACAAAAATGTTCTTTTCTATGACTGCTGCAAGCACTATTTCACTCATCAGCTGGTCTGATATCTTCGACCAATTCTTTCAGAATCCTGTTGCCAAAGCTTTTTTAGCCATCAATATAATTAGACAGTGCAAGAGCACAAAAAGGAGCCGAGGGACTGTGGGAAATATGAGCTGGGTACAATGATGAGGTTGGTCCGTGGCTCAGAAGATTTAGAACTCGATAGAAAAGTTCTAATTAAAATGCATTTCAGCACATTTGCCTTAGCGACTTAGCTTTAATTTAATTTTACTCATTCCCCAGTGAGAAACTGAGATAAAATTAATTAGTTTCTTCCTTTTATTTTAAATGTAACATACATAAATCTATATTCATTACTTTGTTCGTCCCACGCAGAATCTTTTCCACCTGAAAATTATACTAAATATTGGTTCATTTTATGCCACTAACTACAAATCAATGACACAGGCATGGAAATGGACTAATTAAAATGTATCTGCTAGGATATTCACATGTAAAAAGGCCTTTAATTGTTTTTGTTGTTGTTGTTGTTATTTTTTATGAACCCAACTGAAGTGTCAAAAATAAATAAATATATAAATAAATGTGAAAAATTTAGTCATTCATTCGTTTGTTCTATGCAGGATCGTCTGCATGTGAAAATAATATTTAATAGTTATAATTTATATGCCTTCAATAGCAAGTCGACACAAATCATGGCAAGTCAATTACACAAATTATGAAATGGATTACATTATAAGTTATCATATTTACATGTTAAAGTACAGTTTAAATAGTTTTATTTTTTTTAGTTAAGGAGTTAATAAAGGTGACAAATTTCAAATAAATAAGCTGTTATTCATTCATTTACTCATATATATCAGTGTGTATGTGTGTGTGTGTGTGTGTGTGTGTGCGTGTGTGTGTGTGTGTGTGTGTGTGTGTGTGTATCATATATTTAAGAACATAATTTTATATTTAATTTTAATTTAAGCCTAAGGTGAGATAAGAGATATACTCATAACTAGAACATATTTAACAAGAAAATTGAAAATAATGTAATGAATGTACAAAACATCAATGTGACAAGCTGTGTCCTGGACCTAGGACATTTCTCTTAGTGAGAAATGAATTCAAACTCGCCTTGACAAATATCTTTAGAATGGCCCTGAGGGTTTGTGTGTCCTCTGCTGTCTCACAGACTGTCCTCTGCTCACCTTTTTCCCTTGAACAAACATTGTATTTTAATGGGCTGATATATGGACGTTTATGTAAAAGGAACATCAGGAACACATCCCCCCACTCCTCTTTTCTCTCTATTTCTTTAAGAGAATCAACAGGACAAAACGGGTTCAGGTCACAATGTATTCAGACCTGCATCTCCTGCATACGTACCATGGCCTAATATTTTGGAGTGTTTTTAGGTTAGCTTTTATTTGGGTCTATTTTACAGACAGTAAGGAGTTCTTGTTGCACAGAGTGACTATTAATATCTTTTTCCTCAGACACAGCAGGATCATCTGACAGTATTGGGAATTCACACAAACATAAGCGCTTGATTGTGAGCAAGAAAGGGACTTTCTAAAGGTATGAGCCATAGCAGAGGCACTCTGCAGGTTGGTTGTGTAGATAAAATACAGTGAAAGACTTTGGAAGGATGTGTCATTGTGGCAGTGTCACGAAAGGTACCATGAGATCACTTTCTTTAGTGTGTTGATGTATATCCTTTTGAAACAGTAGATAATGCTTTAAAATCGAGTAGCCTGTATTTCACATTCGTGAACATGATTTGCTATTTTATATTCAAATAGAGGAGGAGGAGGAGCCTTTTCATTCTATAAAGAGAATATGAATCAAGACATTTGTACTGTTAAACATGAAAATATGATAAATGTGTGCAAAATATTTAAGTATTTGTAAAATTTGCATATTTAGCCAATTAAATTTGTTCCATTGCGCTTTTCGTCATATGCATGTGTTGTGAGGATTTGCAGCGGTACATATATATATATATATATAAAGAAATACATATACATATTTTTTTTAGTGGCAGTGGGAGCTTATCTTAAACCAGAGACAGTAGACAGACTTGTTTTCTTAGCTAAAAACTTGTAAGAAAGAAAGTTTAATTATTTCCCCCAGATTTTTTATTACTTAAATGCAAATGCAAACAGAGAGAGATATATCGAATATCGTAAAAAATTGATAACGTTTTAAACGTATAAACATTTATATATTTATATATAGCGCCCAGCACTACTCAGGATTACCATCTGGGCAGAACTATTGCTCCATCCACCAAAGACTAATTTGCAAATAACCTGCCTGATTTATCTCAACTGTTCTCTGTGCCCCAAAATACACATTAACTAAACGAAATGACTGGCAAAACGGGCACTATTTTCTCTAATACATTAGAAGATGATTTGGTTATGGTACAATCACAATCATCAAAATATTTACAGAGAGATCAATTAAACCTGTCACTTGTATCTTTTAAGTTGTTGCGCTTTTTATAAGGTCGTAGATCACATCAGGGCCATCATTATGGGAGTGCAGCTGGCCCCGCCCTCCGGAGACAGAAAGTAAAGCATAATTTGGATTCAGATGTGCCTTGTTGCCTTCCTGCCATGGAATGTTGCCTCCAAAAAAAGCATTTTAGGATGCAGCAGAGATTTGGCTGTAGAGTACATAATCGTTTAACGCTCGTTAAGTACTTACTGAAATTAAGTACCTAATCATTGAGTATGTGATTTTGAATGCAGCCAAGGAGTGTACAAGGAGTGCAAGGATATAGTGCTCTTGATGAGTGGAGAGAGGTGGTGCTGATTAATAATCAGGGGATTGGGATATGGTGAGCATAGTTGGTGTTGACCGTGACTCCGTGGCACATGGACTTTAAGGCCATGTCCACACCACACGGGTATTTTTTAAAACTGCGTTTTTCATTCTTCCATTAAAAAAAAAAAAAAAAAAACTCTGTCCACATGAAAAAACACAAACACATGCCATGAAGCATTGTGAAGAGCATGCCAGTCCAACAGGTGGCAATGTAATCTCAACCGTAAAGCCATGTTGGCCAATCAGAAGCTTGAAAAAGTTTCCAGTAGGCGGAGATAACAGCCCATGCTGCGATGAGCTGTGCTCCGACATCACAAGCCAAAATCTCAGTTTTCGCTATCTACACGATAATACTATAACCTGAGTTTTTTTTTTTTTTAAATCCTCACCCTGGCAGGAGTTTTCAAAAATGTTCAGTTTCAGTGACCTGGTACTGCGTTTGCATGTGGACGAACTGCCAAACCGCATGAAAAAGTTACGGTTTTAGAAATAACCGTGTTTGTGTGGGCAGGGCCTAAGTCCTATTTTATTTTCATAAGATCTTCAAAATCAAAATGCTCTTTCTCTTGTTCTCTTTTTGTCTTTCTCAGCCACATACACACAGTCTGCAGTTAATTACAGCATTTAAGATGACAGACAAACTGCAGATGGTATTAAAGTCTTGGGTCACCCTGGTCCTTCTATGACCTTGTACCTGGAGTGCACCTGCTATGTTCACCCAAACCATGTGAAGTAAAACTTTGATTGGCTCCTTCAGGCACATTTTCATCATTACAGTCTATTAGACTGAGTAGACTGGACTTGAAAATGCCAGCTCTGAGTTGTGTTCATCTCTCTAGTCAGTCTGCACCAAGCCAAGAGTCATTACACTAATTTATCCAGCGTCTTCTCCTGAACATAATGATCTCTTTGCACTGGACCTTGGTAAAGATGCTTCTAAAATATATACTTTTGAACTAAATTGGCTGCATCAGGATTTTAATAGTATAAATCAGGTCAGGTGTGTGTGGGGGGTGGGGGGATATGTCATTTCATACTTGTTCTACAGTTCTGTGCTCTAGTGTTAAATGCTTAAATGCTACTGTTTTTGAAATAATTGAGAAAGTTTCTGACAGACGATATCATGATATTTTGCAATAATTAACGTGTCCAAAATTGCTTATAATGACTGGATCTGGAAATACATAGACTGTGCCCACATGCTCACTCACATCTCTCTCAAACCTTGTCCACTCACACAGCATCGTAACGACTCGTAACGATCATTTTCAAACATTCTTGCAAACTGTATAAACTGAATATCATATAAATGTCATGCAGAGAGTTTAAACAGCAAATTAGTCATTCAGAGAACAAATTTTATTTTGAAAATTACAATTTTACAGAGGTAAGGACCTCTGTAACCTCATATCTGGTATGGGACTGGTCATGGCTTTTATTCACAGACACATTCCTATTTTACTATGTATATATAATTTCTAAATAATCTAAGTACAAGGAGGCCAGAGAGGTTAACACCATTCAGACACTGTAGAGTATAAGAACTGTCCATCGTCCAGTTTATGCTTAATTGCTAGTAAAAAAAAAAAGACCCTCAGGACTCAAATAACAGCATAAAACAGTTCAGGGGGCTCATAAATGTCCATCAGTAATGAAACAAGATTAATTTCTTTCATTAGCTTATCTCCATGCTAATACAGTCTAGCACTCTTCTGTATCCAATAAGACTAAAATGATCCCCAAAAGAGTCGCTAGGCCAGTTTGATCTGAGATCATAGAGTTTGTTTGCTTTAAAGATCCCATGAAGTAAAAATAAGTGCTTTGTGGCTTCTAGCCCATGTCTACTTACTAGCATAAAGTTAGCAAAGTCGACTTTTAGCAAATAAACATGTTTAATATTTTCCTTGGAGCAAAATATTTATGATTAGTGCACTAAACACAGATCAAATGCTATCTAGAATGAGAATGCATCCCTAATATGGTAGAGTTGGGAAAACTCAACCCAAAACAAAAGTTCAACGTGTTCAAAAAAGTTACAATAGTTTTACTGACAATGACATAGATTATAAACAAAGTATGAAAAATGTCCTGAGCTTTCACGATATTAGATTTTTAACAAAAATTGTATTTGTAACAAGGGGCATTTATGGGGCAAAACGCCCCAGTTGGGTGAGTTAAAATGCACAGTTTTTGCTCAAAATTAAAAAGAATTTCACAAGTTCACACTTACTTATAACTGAATAAAGGTTATTTGCATTTGACGTGCTGTCAAGGGAGAGAGCACCCCCGTCCGGGGAGAGGTGTCTGAGCTCGGTGTCTGGCCTGGCCCAAAGTGCTCCCTCGAGTGCTTCTTTCTGTGCTGGGGTAGAAACTTGGCTGAAGGTGAGGGATCGGGGTGGCGAAGGGATGCTGAAAGTCGAGAGATAACGAAGGTAGACCGTACTAGATTACTTATAGACGTTTTCTCTTAATAATAATAATAATAATAATAATAATTCCTTACATTTATATAGTGCTTTTTTTAGGCACTCAAAGCGCATTACATTGTCAGGGGGTATCTCCTCATCCACCACCAGTGTGCAGCATCCACCACACACCAGCTTATTGGTGGAGAGGAGACAACCAGCAGATATGGGGATTGTTAGGAGGCCATGATGGTCCGAGGCCAATGGGCGAATTTAGCAAGGATGCCGAGGTCACACCTTTACTCTTTTCGAAAGACTTCCTAGGATGACTGGATAGATGATGTAATTACTAATGATGAAATGGCCGTGTTAATTAGCCATGGGTGCTCCTCCCGAAATATGTTTATAAACATCACTTAATTAATCATTATGAATTACAAAATTATAAAAGCCTATTAAAAAAACTGTGTTAGCTGATGCTAACTGGCTAGCTAACTAGCCCCCTGATGTTATCTTGAGGAAATTTTTCAATATAAAACAAAATTACAGTGATTTAACAGTAAAAGACTGTAAATATGCTACAGTAAAAACCTGTTAAATGGTTAATGGTAAATTTCCCTACTATATACAGTTAAAAACTGTATTAGACATTACATGTAATTTTACAGTATGGTAAAATTTATGTTACATTTTATTTATTTATTTTTTAGGTTTTAACCTAATTTTGTTAAATGAATGTTTATTGCATTATTTCAATTTCATGTGTGTTACCGTGATGGTATTTAGTGTCTGTGTGAATGAAACTGTGCACCTTCTATATGTGTTATTATTTAAAAGAAACTTGTAATGGTCTTTGGTTCATCATGCGACTTTCTCAACAACATCTGCATTTGGTGCTTATCAGTGTATTACAAAGGTTCAAAGCAGATTTAAGTACTTCAATAGGTTGGCATATTAACATTATATTAGTTAATGAAATTAGAGTATTTAGAGTATTTAACAGGAAACCACAGCTGTCGTTTTTGTATACAATACATTTTGTGGAATTTTTATATTTATTTAGATTTTTTGCTTGTAGATTTATTCTAACATTAATCTACTGTTATTACCAGTTCTTCTAACCTTTTTTCTCCAATATAGCAGTATGCAAATGATCTGTTAGTAAAGCTAGTAGCAAGCTTTATTAGTATAATAAAAAAAAACATATATTGTTTTTATATATTGTTTAATTAAAAATAATCTGAGCACATCAGTCATCATGTGTCAGATTAATAAGATTAAATTTGTAAATTTATATTTAAGATTACAGGGTACTCAGATGTTAAATTTATTTGTTCTTGTTTTGATTCTTCTAATTTCTGTATTTTATTAAATACTGTATTTAACAAATTTCAGGGCTCTGATTAGGTATTTACACATAAATGTCTTCAACGTTTACATTGAAAAGAATATATTATAAATTATAAAAGTTATTTAAATAATAAGATTATAAAAATAACCAGGTCTATGTGCTGGAGGGAGTCCTGGGAACTGAGGCAGAGCCTGCAGGATGGGGACCCAGGGCAGAACCAGCAGCCACCACAGTGGTGTGTGTGGAGCTGCCATCCTGGAACGGGCAATGGCGGGCTCTGCCGCCTCATGGGGAAATGTAAGCAGGCACCACCGCCTCGGGGGAAATGTGAGCAGGCACCGCCTCAGAGGGAATATCAGAGAGCTCCACCACTTCGGAAAGGCCTGAAACAAGCTCCACTGCCTTGGATGGAATGAAATGAGCTCCGCTGCCTCAGAGGGAATATCAGTGGGCTCTGATGCCCCTTGGATTGCTGCTTTGGGAGAACTGTGAAAGGGCTGCGCAGCTAGCTCCACCCTGAAGGCTGAGCCGCTAAACTGTAGCGCCAGATTAATGTAGTCCTCCAGTTTGGCTAAGTTAACTGTCATATTAGCAAAAACCTTAAAAAATACAACTTCAAGTAACCTGCGACAAACACCAAAAGTTTTCTCCTTCATCATTGCAGTATCCAGACTTTCTAAGCTTCGGGAAGACCTGAAACAAGCTCCGCCACCTCGGAGAGAGTACTAGTGGGTTCTGACCCTTCGGGAAGGCCTGAAACAAGCTTGGAGAGAGCACTAGTGGGTTCTAACGCTTCGGGAAGGCCTGGAACTAGCTCCGCCACCTTGGAGAGAGTACTAGTGGGTTCTGACCCTTCGGGAAGGCCTGAAACTAGCTTGGAGAGAGCACTAGTGGGTTCTGATGCTTCGGGAAGGCCTGAAACAAGCTCTGCCACCTTGGAGAGAGTACTAGTGGGTTCTGATGCTTCGGGAAGGCCTGAAACAAGCTTGGAGAGAGCACTAGTGGGTTCTGACGCTTCGGGAAGGCCTGGAACTAGCTCCGCCAACTGGGAGAGAGTACTAGCGGGTTCCGCCGCTTTGGTAAGGCCTGAAGCGAGCTCCGCCACCTCAGAGAGAGTACTAGTAGGTTCCACCACTTTGGGAAGGCCTGAAAACAAGCCCTGCCATCTCGTAGAGAGTGCTAGACGGTTATGCCGCTTCGGGAAGTCCTGAAACGAGCTTCCCGCTTCTAAGGGAATACTAGAGGGTTCCGCTGTTTCTGGAAGGCCTGCCGCACGCTCCGCTGCCTCAAAGGGACATCAGCAGGCTCCACTGCTTCATCAGCGGGGGTTCTTGCATGCTGTGTCTCAGCAGGGAATGCTCCTGGAACAGGCTTGAGGTAATGGGAGTGGCAGACCAGGCCTCTGATGCCCCTTGGATTGCTGCTTTGGGAGAACTGTGAGTGGGCTTCACAGCTAACTCCACCCTGAAGGCGGAGCTCAACTGCAGAGCCAGGTTAAAATAGTCCTCCAGAGCCTCCATTTTTCTGTTGCTAGCCAACCACCATATTAGCTGTCCTGTTAGTCTAATCAAAGGATTATACCGTGAGTGCTCTAAAAATCTTTGGTTTTTTGCTGTTAAAGGTGCTGTATGCAAGTTTTTGATTCTACTAAAGCATAAAAATACCATAATATGTTTGCAGATATTTAAGAAACATGCTAAGTTAACGTTTGTTTATCTGAAAAACAATGCTACAGTAATTTTTTCTCCTTTGAAAATGTGAATTCTAGGCCAGAATGTCGGTCTCTGTTTTGTTTTTTAAAACCCGCCCACTGCCACTTAACCCAATTGTATTCAGCACCCCGGGTTGCCAGTTGGCAGGAAAAACAGCGCAGCAGGATCCTCCAAATGAGATACAGATTCAGATTTATAAAATAAAAATGAGGTGTTTTATAATTTGCAACAATACAAATATTGGCAAACTTACACATTAGCTGATAAACCTTCTATTGTAAGGTGCACTTGTTTCTGTTTGTGTTGTCATCTGGCAACTTACGTGTGCGTCAAGTCTGAGGAGGAGGGACTGGGTGAAAAAACCCTCTCAAATATTTTGAATTCTGGACTGCAATACCTAGTTCAACCACTCTCTGTCAATCCTACATACAGCACCTTTAAGTAACTGTGATATTTGCAAAAACCTTAAAAATACAGCTTTGGGTAACCCGCGACAGACACCAAAAGTTTCTCCTCCATCATTGCAGTCTCCAGACTTTCTAAGAAACAGTAAATTTTTGTCACCACAACAGAAGGTCCATCTCTCCATTCGTATCGATTGGACAATGAAAAAAAAACGTGAATGACGCTTTTCTGCTCTTTTTTTCAACTTCAGGTGCTCAGAGTGCTCCTTCAAAAACCGCGAGGAGCAGCAGGCGAATAAATCGTGAGGTGCTCGGAGTTCATAAACAGTGCGCAAAACTCTCACTGCCAATAGAAAACTATTTTAAAAAAATGCAAAGAAGTGTAAAAAAAAAAAGCATTCTGTCTGATCGTGGCCTAAGGGAACATTCTGTTTAAATTATTTTTTAAATAACCACTTCGCAATGTTCTAGGGAATGTTATTTTATGGTAAAATCAAAAAAAATAAAATTCCTATAATGTTATTTCTTGGTTCTCAAAAAAACAAAACAAAAATAAATGGGAACCAAAGACTAATGTCAGGGGACCGTTCTTTTGTTGGCTGGAATTTGCTAGTGGGGCTGTTGTAGTGATGTACTGTATAAAGCACAACTCACACATAGAAGTCACTTTCAAACTAAGCAGCTTTCTGTTGGTCAACACAACTAATCCATCAGACTAACTTGAACCTGCTGTCATTGAGGGGAAACTTTCACCCTCATTGCAAAAACTCCCAAACATGTAGAACAAACCAATAGTAAAAGTGACTGCATAGTAATTTCTAAATAATAGCTGCTTTGTCACGGTCCATGGTCCTTTTACATTTTCATAAGATTCAGCCTTGTTTCCTGGTGCGATTCTGCCCATTTCCCATTTTAGGTGGTCGAAAAGCCTTAAAAATGCACGCTCAATTAAAGAACAGTAGGACACTTGTATTGCTGTGGACTAAGTGTAGGGTATAAAGCATAATTAGCATAGCCATATGCAAAAACAAAGCTTGTCCTAGCTGCTGTGATCCAATCATCAGACGTCATGTAATGGTCAGGAAATAATTGGGTCTCAATTGAGCTGTTTGAGTATTTCGACCTACATCAATCACCACATCTACCACTAAAACACACAAAACTCTTTAAAAAAGTTACTATGGCAGTTATTTAACAGCTTTTTGTGAATGTTAAATGTGCACTTTTTTAGGGAATATCACTATTAGGGTCACCAATAAAAGAAATTTCTTCAGGGCACTCGTTTAGCTGCAGAATAAAATTTGTCTCATTTTGTATAATGAGTATATCCTTAACGGAGACATAATGTAGGACACACAGGCTCACTGAGACCATAAGATAATTTACAAGCCCACTTAGCAACTCTGGTCCTCTGTAAAGTGGACACGCTGTAATTTTTTTTACAAAATCATGACCGTCTAACTTTTTTTTGTAAACGATGCACTACAAACAAATCATCTGTTTTGTTATTTACCTCACACTTCACTTTAAAAGGCTATTGGAAGTAGGCGTTCCCTTGTATATGACAGCATCACAATTTCCTTGAGTGCTTGGGTATTTCTGTTGGGTATGACTGCAGTGCTTCACTATGGGGAATGGGGAACTTGCATTCTGAGAGCCCTTTTTCAAAGCAATATTATTTCTTTATTTCTTTTAGAGATATATAGTAATTATGTTGAATAGGCTGATGGATGTTTTCACGTTGTATTTGTTCTCAGTGAATCTAGGAGTGATGCACATGCCAGTTTACTTACTGAGATGTCGATTGCTTTGATTTGGTGGGGAAATATCACCCTGCATAATCATTCATCTGTGAAATTACTAATTATCTTTTGTAATTACAGAACTCTTAGTTCATACTCAAAGTCGGCTACACTGGTATTTTCATTTTCAGGTTTATAATGTGATTCAAATGTGTGATTGTGTCATCAACCCCAACATTTAGGGGCCAGTTTGCTGAAACATCAAGTCACTTTTGCATTTTATTTCAGTACAAATGGGTGTCTTATTCAATAACCACACACTACTAGATGCTATCTGCACTGGTATATATATATATATATATATATATATGCCTCCTTTTTATGTAAATTAGGCTTGTTTTGTGTCACATCTATGAATTTAGGTGATATTTAACATTGTGGTATTAACACCTGCAGAAAGTGGGTGGTAATGCTGGCACAGTTCATTTTCAGTGCACACATTTAATGTCTACAGACATATGTCTAGCAAGCATTATTAGTGGCATAATGTTGATTATCACAAAAACTAACTTACATGTCTTGTTTTTCTTTTTTTATTGCAAATATATGGATTTAGTGAGGTGTGTACAATGGAAGTGCATGGCAACGATAAATAAACATTAAAATACTCATAGTGTCATTTTATTACTATTTATATACTATTTATTATATAATAATATTTGAATTATTTTATATTTCATTTGTATATTAGTTCTAATTATAAAAGTTATTTTATTATTATTATTATTATTATTATTATCAGCATTATTTTAAGGTTTAGTAATTTTTCTTTGTTTTCTTTTTTTCTATTTCGATTTAATTTATTTATATTATTTACTGTCACCATTTTGGAGCGTATCCTTTGAACGTAAACAGTTTAATCAGCGTTGTTTATGTTCAGCATGTGCACGCTGTCTACTGAATGTAAACAACGCTGATTATATTGATCGCGTTCAGTGGTTACTCTGCAAAATGTAGACAGTAACTCGGGAAGAATACATTTTGACTAAATCATGTTTTGTTTTCTTTGCACAAAAAAGTATTCTCAAAGCTTCGTAAAATTACGGTTGAAACACTGATGTCACATGCACTATTTTACAAATGTCCTTGCTACGTTTCTGGACCTGGGAACATTTCAGTTGCATTGCGGTCAACGGAGGGGCAGAGAGCTCTCAGATTTGATTCTTAATATGTGTTTCTAAAGATGATTGTGATAATTGATTGATTAAAGATAATTGTGTTCTTACGTTTTTGTAACGACATGAGAGTGAGTAACTAATGACAGAATTGAAATTTTTGGGTGAACTAACAAAATTGACAAATTGCTTAATACAGGGTCTCACACACAGGAAGCACAGTTTGAACACCCATATGGATTCACAATTAGTAAGAGTTATCACGTTTATATAATTATCGATTCGTATCATTAAAGACTTAATCTTTCCGCAGCTTATAGGTAGCCTAGAGTATTGGTGTTATTTTCTAATGGATTGTTGCCTTTAGCATGTTTCAGACTCCAG
>NW_020524229.1:0-82028 GCF_003368295.1 Carassius auratus
CCAGCCGGTGGTTCAAGAAACCTCTAGGGGTTTACAGTGAAACGGCTGGAGTTTCATCAGATCAAATTCAATTAAATTGAAAAATGTGGGTTTTATTTAAAAGACCAGACATGACTTAACTTTAATCAATATGAAGGACTTAGAGTGCCACTTAAAATGTGCAACTAATTATATAATTGCATTGCCAAATAGCATCTAGTGTTTAATTTTATTTATTTTTATATATAAATTCACTACATTTGACTGCATTATTAAAAATGAAATAGAACCAGTTTCAAATACATCTATTTGCCATTTGAAATGCTTCCAATTAATTCAGTAGCAAGTCATGAGCATACTAGAATTGATGGCTTTGGCCTGTTTCTAAGAAAGAAGCGCAAAAAAAAAAAAAAAAAAAAAAAAATTATAATATAGTATATATATATATATAATATATTATATATATATATATATATATATATATATATAATATATATATATATATATATATATATAATATATATATATATATATATATATATATATATATATATAAAAGAAACCTTTTGACTAACTCCATATGAAGGACTAGGAAGGAAACATTACAAATTCACACATTAGAACCAGTAAAACAATAAAAAAGACATACATGCACACACACACACTAAAATTACCAAAAACCATAAAGCAAAAGAGATAAGAGCTAATAACTGAAATTTCTAAATATTCATAAATACGACAATCATAGATAAACTATACTTTAAAAAAGTTGGGAACGAAATACAACTTAATTGCCAAAAAAGTTATTAAAATAGCAATTTATCCATTTATTTTGCATTTGATTAGTAAGAGAAGCATGAGTGATTCTATCAAGCTAGAAATGAAAACTTAAGAACCATGTCATCTGAAAAAAAATTAATACAAATATGCATCTTAAAATATGCTAACTGCAGTAAAAAATTAAAAAATAATTGACAACAAATTATTTTAAATTAATGGCACTTAAAAGTTTCAATACCATGGCTGCATAACCACCTCAGAGAATGCAGAAACGTTCAATAATTTAACAATCCATTGTCAACTATTTTTCATGTACCATTACATAACTACTCCTAATTTAAGAGTTAGTCAGACGCCCACATCAGTTCGGAAAAATTGTGAAATCTCAGGAGGCACTTTCAAGCAACTGACCTGACATAACATGTCAACACGAGTTGGATTTTATTTGGTCAGGTTGATTACATGGGTGAACACACCTGCCCTGACCTGCCATACATGTGAACAGCACAGGCCAACTGGAAAGTTTGTTCGATTCAATGTGGAGGGGTGCGGTGGGCTAGATAAGCTTATCTAAGGTCCACATTGTGGGTCTAATCTTAGAGCAGTGCACATGGCTGGCAGTGCCTGTCCCTGTAGCGTCCCGCTTAATCGATAACCGCCGCACACCTGAAGCTGTCAGCCTGTAGTCTCCACATCTCACCCAGCTCCCACGGCGTGACGCCCCTCTGTCATCTCTCACCTCCCTTCACATGAGCTCAATGAATCAGCAGATGTCAGAAGAACCCCGGAAACTTGAATCAAGTTCAGGGTCACTGCTTTCAGTGATGTGCGTGGATATTCAACCAATAATCAAGTGCACTGCATCAATTCTTCCAAACGCTCACGCTGGTGCTGGGATGAGCTCCACTGTAATCAGTCTGCTCTCGGACGGTTTCCACGTCAGTCTGCCAGACCACCAGCTGAACACTCACGAACACGGCCTAAAACTCTAGACTAACATATTCACAGGTTTGAAAGCCTGGAATCAAAATTTGGGATTTCTAATAGAGTTTAACCATCCTGGTGTTAACTCTTTTTTTTTTAAATGGGTAGAACTTTGTGTTATGGGTCAAATAGACTCACATTGATTTATTAATGCAATTTGCCGAAAATGAAAAACACTAAACCTCTAATACAGATTGTCAGACTAAAAATATAAAAACGTGAAAAATTCCCATCTGGTTTTATTTTGGTAGTGGTCAGTTAGACAAATTTTTGTTCAAAATGAGTTTTTTTCCTCGCACTTGTCATAATTTTTTGTAGTGACCAACTGCACACTCAGGTGCAAATAACTATGGAGAGTATCTAACATTATTTGTATGTGGTGTAAGCAGTATTTATCACGTAGTGCTTTCTGACTTTGTTAGGTCTGGTTCTTAAACTCTTGGGTTAAATGGACTTCTCAGACTTTAATGTAAAAAAATAAAAAATAAATATAAAAAAAAAACAACAACAACCAGTTACAGGCTATGACAATTTTTTTGACTGTGAAACCTGGATCGAGAAACTGTAAATGCTCCACGGACGATTCAGAAGACAATTCTTCAGTTTCATGTAAACTGAGTTTGTTTTTCATATTTTGGTTTTCTGCTTTTTAGCCGACTCTTTTTCTTGATCTTTGGCAAATTGCATGAAATCCAATGAGGGCTTCAAAATTTGACCCCAACACAATTCATAAAATGTATACAGCCTTTACAAAACACCTTTAAATTTCGAAATTTGGCATGCAATTAATGACTAAATGATAACTTTTAAGTCAGATGTGGGTCAACTGACCTAAACACAACAGGAGGTCAAAACACATTTTTGTAATGGTCTACCAATTAAGTAAATGTCAAAATTAATTCAATTCATCCTGAATGAAGTTGTCACTCAATAGGGGTACCTAGTTTGGTTCAAAATGTTTGATTGTACTTCCTGATTAACTTTTACTTTGCACAAATTAAAGACAAGTTATTTGTTTGATAACTTGCACTTATGATAACTTAATAAAAAAGGGTTAAACGGTTGAGCTTGGACAAATTAATGTCAGCAACATGTAAACTTTCAGAAAATGCATATTTGCTTATTTACATTTTATTCATTTCAAAGTACTTCATCACAAGAAATCTGACAGAGCTAATAATACAATTTCAGACATAATAGAAACTATATTTGCTAGAAAAGTGAAATGTGGATTTCTTTATTAGATTACATTATACTAGAATGCAAGAGGGCTTTTGAATACTTCAATCTGATTGGCTGACAAACGTTCAAAAGGTGTACAATTATTTTTAGGGAAACAAACTAAACATTACTAAGTATAATTGCACACAAACTTGTTAGCAATACTCTGACAAATTTATCAGTAATTGTAGTGAGGTATTAACAGCGCTGTTCTTGAAACAGAATCTACGATTAGGCTACATAAGTTTTTGATCTAATAGACCCTAAAAAATTGCAAAGGTCCTTAAACATTCCCAAAAACCCTCAGCCAATTCCTCTGGTCTTCTATTTCTAAAAGTACCACAATAAAAGAGAAACCCAATAATGTCACCTGTTCAAAACTTTCGGGAATAACCAACAGAATATCAGGAGCAACACAAGAAACTTTCCTTCGGCATCCTATAGATGGGTAATCTGCCTCAATTTAAGATGCACTTATCCAAATCCCATTACTCATCAAGCACAGACAGAAAAAACACTGTGTGCTTGATAGGATGGACTGACTGATGAGCCGCAAGTGTGGTCTATGAGACAGGACTTACCAGGCAGCTCACGTCGAGCCAAACTACATAACCACAGACAACATTTTTCTTTCATGTAGGGAATGTCAAAAGTACCTGTATTTTGGGATCAAGTCTATCCTAAAATTAAACCAATAAAATGGAATGACACTAGTCTTTCTACAATATCTTTACAACAAAGCACAAACAACGGCTTTCAAATCGCTGCATTAATTTAGCAGATGACCGATAACCTAATAAGAATACAAAAGCACCATCAAAACAGCAGAGAGTTGAACTTGCATTTTCATGGATTAAAAAAATATATAAATATTTATAAATAGTCTTTAAAGTGGATTTTAATTGGTCTGTTGTGTACCGACTAGGGGAGCTCCGACTGATTGGCTTCCGATCGTTATCTGCCAATAATGGCTTGGAGAAGTTTGATCGGCAGTCTCTAAAATAATGGAAAATGGAATGGTGAAATTAATAACATTAAAGTACAATGAAAAGCAAGCATTAAAAGGAGTAAACAGGAGAAAACAATCTTTCATTCAAAACAATGCGAAACACCTGAAATACCCCTTAAATGGAAAACAAATCAATATCATGAATTAAATCAATAAATAAAAGGCATAAGGGAAAGTATGCATAAATAAATGACATGAAATGCATTTACGCTTACATTACATTGTGCTTTATTGCAAAATTCCCCTAATAATTGCAATGTTTAATGACTTTAGTCTATTAAATCCCACCATATTTGTGACCGGTTCACTTTAATTGTTAAACGAGTGCGTTCACTAGCATAATTTAATGCAATATCAAAATTAGTATGGAGAACAGAGAAGTTTCACTGGTGGCATCTACTTGAATTCCTAATGTTGAGAGTGAACAGCCAGAGAGCTGCCTCTTGATCGACTGGCCGGTTTGCAATAACGAAGCGAATCCTTGTGGTAAATATATGAGCAGATGTACAGTACCTGAGTTCAGGCCTGCTCTTATCACGGCAAGTGTATCTCTGGATCCACATAACAGGCATTGCTGTATTGATTCAAGTCACGGCAGCATTAGGGAGCGATATTTCTTGCGCCGGCTGAAGAGATAAAGCACGTCCTTGGACACCATCACCAGTTTGGTCTCTAGTGCTGCTACATCTAGACATCTATTGCAGCTTGTTAGTGCTCAGCCGAACGGTTCAACGCCGCTAACAAGCAGCACCTAACGGCAAGGTCATTCACTCAGTCAAAGCGCCAAGGATGGGGCCTGACCTCTCCAAGACGCCTGACGCCAGGCCGATAAAAGGTCCAGGAGATAATTACAACCACCACTGGACCAGGCCAGCACAGAAAACTAATAAACACTTCCTGTCATGGACCGAATACAATACTCCAGCTGGAGAGAGAAGACAACAAGAAGCACAAAGCAAGCTACAAATAACGGCAGAATATCCAGTATGACACGAATATCACCGCAGGGGTAGATGCGCGCAATTAATTAAAATAATCAAGACTATTGAGTGCATCAATGAACTGTTTAAATGCTTAAATTAGTCCGTATGCAAAATTGACAACCAGCCTTAACCAAGCAGCCTGATCCACAGATACATGATGCACAAATCATCATGGTGAGAATCAAAATTATTTGAATGAAATTGAATTTGCTGTATGTTGTGCAAATACAACCCAACATGCAATGCAAGGCTGTGCGATATGGCAAAAACTAAACTTAATCTTGTTTTTTTTTTTTTTTTACACATTTGAGCAATTTCAAATAACTAGTCACCTTTGAACTACTACTAGATTTTCACGCAACCGCTGAAAACTCATCTCTTTCAAAGCTGCTTGACCTCATCGTAAAAAAATAATTATAATAATAATAAATGGTCTCTATTCATTTATTCCTTCTCTTTCTAGCCTGTGCTTAAACTTGATAGTACAAGCACTTCCTGTGTCTGTTTGCCTCTTTAAGAAAAATCGCTTTATGTATCCCCCAATTTTAAAATTGATAAGTGTCTGCAAAATGACTAAATGTAGTACTAAGTTATTATTAATAGTTGTTATTATTATTAAAATATATTTAACAAATACCACAGTTTTAAAAAAAAACCTGTTATAGGTTTTTCATTTATTGCAATGGAGGAGTTGGTGGAATCAAACAGTTGTATTGAAACTGGTAATTTGCAGTGACCGCTTTATCAATTACAACGGGAGTCTTCAAGTTTTACCGCTCTGCTTGCTTTGTACTATTTCTTCCAATATGAAGAGTTCTGTTTTCCATGTTTCTAAAAGGATCAGAGTTGACTGTTTAGTCACTGTCTTGATTTAATTATGTATAAAACAGCAATTAATTAATTCAGGAAGACCACTCGCAGCTCGTTTGTGTTTCAACAAACTAGAGTCGACCCATATAAAGCAGGTATTTTAATGCAAATTCTATTAATCAAATTGAATCGTGATTACACTATAAAAATAAAATAAAAAAAATCAAGTGAAAAGCAATTCCCCTTTCCACAGTTCTCTTGCCCTGAAATCCAAATAATTCCTCTCTCGCCGCTTGCCAGAGCGCCGAGTGCAATCATCAATGATTAACTGTCCAGAGAATGGAGCTCTGGAGATTGCCGTGCACCTCACCTTCATCGAATTCGACATCATCTTCAGTGTGCTGCGGGAAGGGGAAGCAGTTTGTGATCTCCAGACTGTCTTCAACCACCAGTCCAAGCAGAACACCCTGAACCACCTCACTACCCTGGCCCTCCTCCTGGTAGTGCTTAATGATCTTCAACACCACCTGCAGACACACACAAACACACAGCTTGATCAGGAACCGAAGAGGAAACACTTCTTGCAAAACAAAATTTGGGATCGCCGAAGCAAACAGAATATATGATGCAATTTCTCCTCAAGGTGTTTAAAGTGTATTTGCGTTGCCTTTGCAGGAGCAACAGTGGACAGAAATAACGTTTATATGAGTTTATTGCATGAAGATTTGTGAGGTGTAACCAGGTACACAACTGCACTCACACACACTTGAAAGAACTGGTTAGCATTTAACTACGCAAGCAATAAAAAAGGCAGATTTGCATGCTCTACTAGACTTAAAGCACATGAAAGCAACTAAATGGTATACTTTCCCCAGATTAATTAAAGTACAGTAAGGAAACTGTTTTTCCATTAAGTCTTCTGAAATGTTTATATATGCAAGAGGCATTATCTAATTAAATATGCATTGATTTGCATGCATGAAGCCAGGATCAAAATTTGAGTCACATTCGAGTTAAAGGTTTTTACAGAGGAGATTTTGGATCTCTTTTTGTCACTCCATTAGTCACTACTGTCAACATTCAGAGAGAGGGAAAAAAAAAAAAAATAAAAAAAATAAACACCATACACTCATGTTTTTAGGAATAAAACGTGTCAAATCTGGCAAGTGATACATGAACAAACCTTTCTGAAAAAGCTTTCATATTAAAAGATATGAAAAACTATAAAGTCTGGTCTATTTAAATGCTCATAAATAAAGAATTCTGACTCGGTTCATGAGAGAACAGCCTTTGAAAAGATATGTACTGTAACTGAAATCAACATATGCAAATAATTGAACTGGAACACGATGTTGGATGTTTTCTTTCCACAAAAATGTATATTTGCTTTAAATGGGACGCTCTGCAGTGAATGGGTGCCGTCAGAATGAGTTCAAACCACTGATAAAAACATCACAATAATCCACAGCACTCCAGTCCATCAGTTAATGTCTTTAAGTAAAAAGCAGCATGTTTGTAACAAATCCATCATTAAAGCACTTTAACTTCAAATCATCACTTTCTAATCTACATCGGATATGGCCTCAAGGTGAGTACATTTTCAGCAAATTTCTATTCCTTTTGAAAGCTCTGAATTTTCTGACCCCAATCAGACATGTTTCTACATTAAAAACACATTAGAGAACAATAATAATCATACGTTTTGTACATTTTTATGCTTAATTAAGATGCAGTAATAAGCAATCCATCTCAGCTGACCACTTGCTATCGGATGACCCGAGACGGATGCTCATTCCAGGTTTATATGTTTGCCCATGTGCTTTAGACCGCTCTAAGGAGAATATTAATGCGTGCAAGGTTCAATTTAAAGACTGGCAGAGAGGGAATATATGTCTGTGCTCAAACAGCAATGAATGTGAAGAGCAGGCATGTTGCTTTAAAACACAAGTTGGAGAGCTAAATGGCAGATTGCTCCTCCATCTTAACGTGGTACTCTGTGACCACTCAGAGCAGAAAAAGATGGAGAAAGACCTGGGGTTAATGGAAGAACAAATACACTCACTGTCTAATTACTACGTCTGCACAGCCTCTCTGAATACCAATCCACCAGGGGTTTTCTTCCAAGTCCTACAGAAGAGCCAGTTCACGCTGCCCAAGGCCTGATGGGATGTGTTTGTTTTACTCAGAAGGGACACAGCATTTTATACTGCCAATTTCTGATGGCTTACTAAAGTGCATCAGGATATCTGTTATTTCATACAGAGTATCGAAGCAGGAGATGCATTTAGAGCGTACAGATACTGCACAAACGAGCGGAAGTCACATTTACTGTTATTTCAGCAGATAAGAGTGGAACAAACCAATTCCAACCTCAAATCACTGCTATAGACAACCTTTGTTTTTTATACACACACACACACACAGAGTGAAACATGATTTTATGACATTAGGTTGCATTAATTGTTCTCAAATGCTTCTATTGGCTCACCAAAGTGGACAGAACATGTGCTTCAACATCATCTGACTAATCAAAATTTAGCAGAATCTTTTAAAAACACTGCTGTGCTTCTCGAATGCAAAAACATGGCCTGTATGTATGATTCAACATGAAATTTTAAAAAGTTTGTGTGAATATTAATAGGGTCCTGCAAAAATAACTTCATAAGCTTGAGAAAGTGTCCAGTCAGGAATCTTATTAAATATTCATGAGCCAAAACCTTTACAACAGTAGGATGTTACTTGTAAAGCTGATCAGGACACACTTAACATCATTCTGTCAGTCAGCAAGTTATACCTGCTGCGTAAATGTCATCTGATATAATTAGTATTCGATAGATAGATATTTAATTTTTAAAGAGATTAAAACATACTGCAAGAATGCAAAAATAAATCAAAATAAATGCAGACTATAAAAACATCAATCTTATTAACCCCAAACTTTTGAATGGTAGTGTGTATATTTAAGTCAACAACCACAAAATAAACCCACACACAGACCAGCTTTACTCAATAATATGAACGTAAAGCAATGCAACTGACCAATCAGAATAAAGCATTCCAGATGGTAGCATAACAAGGTGTAATAGACTTTAGATCAATCTTTTTTTTTTTTTTTGCATGAAGAGTCATTAAAAGGAATCATAAAGGCACCGACATCATTAAGTGGAATCGTAATCATTAAAAACCTTACGATTCCCCATCGCTCCCCTCCTGTAGCCTGAAGCTGCATGGAACAAATCTGCCATCATTTACCACATTCATAAAACAGAGGCAATATTACACAATTCTCTGGGTGCGAGTAACATGTCAAGCCCAACTGAGCGGACAGCGCTCGCCACATCCCAGCTGTAAAGATATATGAAGCATTTCATGGTGGCGCGTTAAATTAATTATAGATGGACTCCCTGTAAACAAAGTCATAACCTTTGGCTTTAAAAACTCCACACAGATGGTGGTCTGACATATGGTGGGCGTCCATGGCACCTCATTTCCACATGAGCCAGAGGCTCTATAGGTTGCGTTCCAAAGCTGATTTGTGCCTTTTGAGGGTTTGTAACATGCTTTAAGGTCAGCAAAAAAAAAAAACAAAGCTGTAAAGTCAATACTCTCTGAGCTGAGCCCTGCCAATCTGATCATTTCGAGTCGAGGCGTCATGCTGGAAGATTTGTGAAAAAGCCTGTTCCCCCAAATCATTCAGGAGGGAAGTCACACACCTGCTTCCTCAAATGAACGGAGCTGCGCTTGGTTGGCCAATACAGTCAGTAAAACACAAAGCCAGTGGCAAAGACGACGAAGCGCGGTGAAACACTCCATACGGCAGAGAGATGCGAGGGAATACGGATGTCACTAATTGCCTGAGCAGTTGTAACGCATAAGAGAACAGGAAACAGCAGCATCCAATTTCCTGTTGTTCCAGTCTTAGGGTTTGTATCATCACTCATTTGATTCAAGGCAATTAATGGCTGATTAAACGACTAAACATGCTCCACTCCTCACTGATTTTAATTGTTTAATATATATAAACATATTAACATAATCTACTGTCATTAACAGTTATGTGAGGCAAAATAAATTTACACATTTCTTAAAGGGTACATAACATACACAGTTTCACCTAATCTCATGTTAATCTTGAGTACCTATAGAGTAGTACTGCATCTTTCAGATCTCCAAAAAGTCTTTAGTTTTATCGGATTTATAAAACAAACACAGCTTTCCGATTCTTTGCGGAAAAAGCCGAGCTCCTGGAGGCGTGCCGTGGGCGGAGCTAGAATAATGATGTTCTGTGTTGTTTCCAGCAAAAGACAGAAATCTGATGCAGTTCTACTTAAATGTATGGGGTGTTTTATCACAGGGACGGCTCCAAGTTTTAATAGCAAACGATGTGTAAATCCAGCATTGACCCGGGCCTCGTTTATAAAACATTCGTCACTCAGATGACCAGAACACACAAATGGACTTGATAATCATCATGTTACACTGGCTACCAGTTGCCGCTCGCATCAAATTCAAGGTACTGATGCTTTCCTACAAGACGACCACTGGCACGACACCAACTTACCTAAACCTGGTTAAATCTTATGTGCCCTCCAGAAGTTCACACTCTGCAACTGAATGACGCCTTGTGGTAATATCCCAACGAAGTTCAAAAATCACAATCCTTTTCCTGGACTGTGCCGAGCTGGTGGAATGACCTCCCAATCTCGATTCGTCTTTACTCACTTTCAAGAAACATCTAAACCTCATCTTTTTCGCCTGCACTTAACCAACTAATAATAGCACTTTTCCTTTTGTCTTTTGATTAAAAAAAAAAAAATTCCTAGCTATGCGATCTGTACTAGACTAACAGACTTGTCATGGCACTTGTATACTGTTGTTGTTCTATTCTTGACTTGACTGCTTCTATTGTTCTCAATTGTAAGTAGCTTTGGATAAAAGCGTCTGCTAAATGATTAAATGTAAAAACACTCCGTTACTGCCCCAGAAAAGTAAACTGCATCCACTGTTCATGTAACGCTGGGTTCTTTGGGAAGCTGAACAAGGTAAACTTTCCCTCACATCCAAAAACACACACCTATTTGGAGACATTCTCAAACCAATCCTATGCAGCGCTGCCGACGATTTCCTGATGAAGCATGTTGATTGCACGTTTGTTTGAACTCAGAGGGAGTGTCAGCCACATTAAAAAAAAAAGTTAACAGCTTAAGTCATTTGTGGATTTATGCTTATTGGAGACACGAACCATTTCAAACGATTCGGTTCGATTTGGTGAACTGGTTCAAGAAGATCTGGTTACATCGAATGATTCATTCGCGAACAAGATATCACAAACTGCTTTGTCTTCTCTTCCGTGTCTGTTGTGAAAGTTCAAAACAATGCTGAAAAGTCGTAGTTTTTGCTATTTTTGGACCAAAATGTATTTTCAAAGCTTCAAAAAATTGTAACTGACCACTCTGATGATGTTTTTCTTACCTTTCAGGACATGAACAGTATACCGTGCACAGTTTCACTAGCGGCACTGAGAAATCTCGGACTAAATCTAAAATATCTTAAACTGTTCCAAAGATAAACTGAGGTCTTACGGATTTGGAACATGAGGGCGAGTTATTAATGACATAATTTAGATTTCTCGATGAACTAACCCTTTAACATTAACCAATTGCCTGTGCAACCATGCTGACATCAGCTGAAAAGAAAACGGTTTAAGGCAAGAGCTACTTTTAACATTTTGACACGTTAAAAGCTCTAGTCCGCTTTATGCAAAAGCATTTCATAACAACCATCAGACAACAACAGCGTTGCCACAATCAGCTCATATCCTCCACTCACTTGCCCTGAACCCCGTCAGTCAAACAAGGCATCAGCGTGGGCCTAAGGAACCTCAGGGGGCTGGCTTTTACCATGGATTCAAAGCGGCGCTCCATCCCCCTGTTCTCCTTCTCCATCAGCTGGGTGTCAATAACAGAATACTTAATGAGAGCATGCAGCATGCGTTCCAGCAGCAGCGGCGCTTTGACTCCTGTTCACGGGGCCGGCGCAGACTACACAGCCCCATCAAAGCAGCAAAACACAGCCTCAACACTTCATCTAATGATCACCTGTGAACTCAGGAGAATTGCACGCTTGCCAGTTCTATTTTTGATAGGCGCTTTTGTTTTGCAGTGACTAGCATTCTCTCTGCGGCGTACTGCGAGCGTTCTTTCTTGCTTTCAAACTTGCCTCAGCTGAGGGGTGACGCAATCCACAAGCCCAAGGCTATCAGGCATAAACACATTCCCCACGGATCACGCTGACGTGAACGTCTGTCCCTGTCAGTTAGCCGAACAATGACGCGCAGACATAGCCTGATGACTGTAGCTTGGGTAGGACGAGGCCTATGATCCATCTTCATAAAACAATGACGAAACTAAATCTAACAACCACACACTAAACCGCCTCGTAAAATGAACAGCCTGAGACAACATCGTAACTGAACGGTTTAACACCAAGCGTACAAATGAGCTCGTACTTCAGATTTGCAATGCTGGTAGGAGAAACCTGAAGAGCTTGATATAAGGCCTAGCAGTGAAATGTTACTTGTTAATTTTAACAAATTAATTATTTAAACTATAGAGAATTAAATCATGTACAGTTTTTTTTTTTTTTTTTTACTCGTGTTTTTTTGGACAAAATGTATTAATAAAATAAAAATAGATTTTTTCACACACATGAAGACGGGATAAATTCTTAGGGCAAACGTTAAAGGAAAAATTCACCTAAAATTTTAATTACCATTCAGAATTCACTGATATTATTTACAGATAATCTCATCTGCTGCTGTAAATCTCATTTGAGGTTTTCAAACTTCAAACAATCACGTGGCAAGTGAGAACATATTGTATAGTGTGTTAATAATGCATCTGAAGTCATTATTAAGGTCAGCACCGTTAGTTTAACAAGCGCAAATGAGATTTAATAACCCCAGTTGAGAGGAAAGCGATTGAAAAATTGCTATTTTTTAATTATATATTTCACTCTGTTCCTCTCACAAAGCTATTTTATGTCTTAAGGCCTGAAATAAATCAAAATTTCAAATAAGCAACTTTTTGGGAGCTTGAAGTAATTCATCCAGTCTCTTTATTTGCAAAAGAGCAGCTCTGCTTAATATCTCCTTTTGTGCTCACAGAAGAAAACACTATGGCAAGTATTTAAACATAGGATGGATGAAAACAATGGACAGATGCAAGCGACAGTCCCATCATGGTCATCCTACATCCAAAATGCAGTAACTACTACAGCAGATAGTGCCAGGATGTGCTTTTCTTGAGACAACTTCGCCCTCCGTTGGCAGTGATGCATAACGCAGGCCACTGCCACATCTGTACTGCATCAACCTCAACCTCAAACAAGCTCTTTAATTAAGCAAGCCCTTCAGTTCTACTGCACACCAGGAGATAAACAACAGACGGTCCGCATGCATTACGCTGATGGTAATTGGAGGGTTAAGATCAAATGCCAAACTCTCGACAATCTTCAGCCTTTATCTACCGGGAATCACTGGTCTGTATAAGGGAATGCAGGCTAATGGTGTAGAATGACTTCCAAAAACAATTCCATTAAGCAACTTTTCCACTGTGAAAACGTTTTCGAACTAGAGCAGATCATATTCATATATTTCAGCCAGACGGGCAAAGTGAGCCTTAAATCAATAAACGACGTTCTGTGCTGGTGATGGTCTCAGACCGGATTTATTTTCAATATTTTAAAGAATGTTTGTAACAAAACAGTAGCAGTTAGCCCCTGACTTCCATAGCATCAAATAAAGCAAATATGGAATACTGTGGAAGTCAAAGGTTGAGGTCGTCCGTTTTGCCAATTTATCGGCACCGATAGTTGATTGCTGGAACAATCGGTTATCGGCAAGAATTCATGCCGATATTTTTCCAGGTTGCATCCGTTGCTGGAGCGACTGAGAAGGCTCGGTTTCATTGTACAGGGCAAGAGCGGCCTCTAGTGATTGAAATCACTGACAGCACATGCTGTTTGTTTAGACACATAACACTGCACACTGAGCAGAGCAAGAAACTTAGTTTTTGTTCAGCATCCATTTTAAAACCTATCAGTTAATCAATTAAGTTTTCAACATTAATTACGCATTCGGTGTCTGGGAGTAACCTTAAACTGCTTACAGTTATGTAATTTAATTACTAAATAAATGTCATTGCAATCGGTTACAGGTACGGAGAACAAAAAATACAGTTAAATTAGTTACTTGAGAAAATGTTAAGGGGGACTCATTTACATTTTTCACACACCCACATAGAGATTTAATTGCATCAAGCACTGATCAGCACATAAATTTCTTTTTTTAATTATCACTCAGTCAGTTATGGATTACCTTGGAAGGGGTTTGTCTTTCACAACTTTTGTGTCTCCTAATATGGGACACTGGAGCACAAAACCAGTTATTAGCAGCACGGGTATATTTGTAGCAATTGCCAACAATACATTGTATGGGACTAAATTATCGATTTTATCTTTCATTATCATTACGAGATTACGTTAAGATCATGTTACATGAAGATATTTCATATATATATATATATATATATATATATATATATATATATATATATATATATATATATATATATATATATCAACAGTTAATTTTGATTAGTAATATGCATTGCTAAGAATTCATTTGGACAACTTTAAAAGCAATTTTCTTAATCTTTTGGTTTTATTTGCACCTTCAGATTCCTGAAATTCAAATAGTCGTAAATGAAAATATTAAGGGGGGGGGGGTTACATTTTTCACAACCCCCCATAGAGATATTTTTTATAAATTACACTGCTGTAAAATACGTTACACCAATTTCAGGAGTTAAGAACACGGAATAGGAAACATGATTATTCAATAACAGCTTCATTTCCTATTTGGGTTCATGTATATGCTTTATTTCTTCAGATTAGCTGCGCCCATATTTTCAGCGCGCTTCTTTGATACAGTGAAGGCTGAGCTTCACCTACAACCTCCAGCTGAACACAACACGAGTCTCCGACAAACTAAACATAAGCACTCACCAGCCCATCGATCTGGATCTGTTTCACCGGGGTCTCCAGCGGACTGGAGCCAGAAGCAGCGGATTCTTTACGGCTGGCCATTGTCTGATGAAGAAGGAAAGGGCCAAAGCACATGCAAGAAGCTTTATCCGGAACGACGCGACTACTTCCTGTGTGAAAACTTAAGAAGAAGACCTTTACCTTGTCAAAATAAGAGTCGCGATTTATCGACCTAAATTAGTTATTCTGACGTTTTTGTCCTAAAATTAAAAGCACGAATACTGCATTGCGATATTAATCACATAATAATTTAGCAGCTCACACTAGAAGTTAACTGACCACATACAGCGCATTGGCTGTATTTAAAATAGAGTAGTTACTGGACTACTGCGTAGTGAGCAGTGCATACTGCATACTATTAACCATAATCATTTTAAACAATAGATATTACGCAAAAGTAAACGTTTGAAACAGTGGTATATTGATGTCAACCGTCATTATGCTGCAGTTATCGTCACGCAAACGGAAAAAGAATATTCAGTTTTTTTGTTTTCAAATAATTAAAAATAGCATTGCATTGTGGGATGGCTACAAAGAATATTGATAATTCTGCAAATGGATTAAATATAATCGAACCAAAAAAAATGTCATGTCTATGTAATGTGGTGCTAATAATATCCTGAGCAGTGGCGGTTCTACACAGAGGCCTAGGGAGGCCCGTGCCTCTGTAGACATGTCCCTGGCCACCCCCGTGCTGGAAAAAATAAAAAGTAATATGATTTTACGGGCGAGTACCAAAAGCGGAACTAATGTGACGCAACGTTCTACACAGGTAAATTAGTGCAGCGCACCCAAAAACTTTCATGGATGCAAACATCGCGTATTTTTCACATCAGTTTGGGTGACTTGGTCATCTGAAGCAATTCCATAGCTTAATGTTATGGACAATAGACTATTTACATCATTAAATTAAAGTTTACGGAAACCTTGTTTTCCCTCCTCTGTGGCTGTCAATCATTCTCCATTCACTAATCAAATGGCATTCGTCCATTTACAGCAGGATGCATGGTAAAACTCTCTCCAATATTATATACTCACAATTATAATGCTTGATCTGTAGATAAAAAGTCTGTGGATTTGCATAAAATGACTTTTATTTTGATCACATACGTTTTAAAAGCTGTAAACTTTTCAAATGACTCAAATGATTCGCGAACCCGCTCTGAAGTCCCGATCTGACTCAAATGATTCGCGAACCCGCTCTGAAGTCATTATTTGACTCAAATGATTCACGAACCCGCTCTGAAGTCCGATCTGACTCAAATGATTCGCGAACCCGCTCTGAAGTCCCGATCTGACTCAAATGATTCGCGAACCCGCTCTGAAGTCATTATTTGACTCAAATGATTCGCGAACCCACTCTGAAGTCCCGATCTGACTCAAATGATTCGCGAACCCGCTCTGAAGTCCCGATCTGACTCAAATGATTCGCGAAACCGCTCTGAAGTCATGATTTGACTCAAATGATTCGCGAACCCGCTCTGAAGTCCCGATCTGACTCAAATGATTCACGAACCCACTCTGAAGTCCCGATCTGACGCAAATGATTCGCGAACCCATTCTGAAGTCGCGATTTGACTCAGATGACGCAAATGATTACGATGACTCAAATGATTCACGAACCCGCTCTGAAGTTGGGATGTGGTATAGTTTCCACATACTTGTCTAAGTCCAATTTGAATAATAAAAAAAGTTTTATAGCCAGTAAACATTTGTTTAGCTAAATGTGAAATTTAGCCAACAGGAAACATAAATTAATTATGTAATATTTTCAAGTATTCTCTTTTGAATGGTCAAACAATCCAAATGAAAACAAAGAGAAGTCACTTACAAAATAACACTGAATAAATGGCAAAAAGTCTGACCAAAATTTTTCAGTGTAGAAGCATTGCCAAAATAAATGAATGAAGACTTCAGAAGAAGAATGACAAAAACAGCAACTCGCATCAATGTCTAACTTTAGTTGGGTAACATTTGTGAAATAACTTAAATGTTATTTATTTTACTTTGTTGGTAAGCAGTTATCTATGAGACAAGGTCCATACTTTCTCCCAAGGTATATTCTCCACAACGCTATTCCAATTAGGTATTATGAAAGAGAGCTCTAATTTTATAGTTATTTTTTTCTTGATCTGTAGAAAAGCAAACATTTCCGATCATTGTGTGAGTTAAATTCAGAGTGTAAGTACATGGCCATGTACTTACAATACCTTGTTTGGTGTGTGGTTCACATTTGTCTGCTGTGCTGTAAATAAACAATCGTGGAGCAAAAAGCCCAACTCTTCTGGTTCAACGTCTTGAGGACTTTGTTTTTGCATTTGCATCATGCTTTTTTTGTTTTACTGGAAAGACACACTGCAACAAAAATCCATTGAACACTTCAACATGGATTTGACTATGAATGCTTAAAATCACTTTGTGAGCTCAGTTTTGAAGCGTTTCATATTTTCATGGTTTTGCGCACTGAAAGATTATTAAAAGCTTATTATATTTTTAGCCTGCACAATACATTTAAAATAAACATAATTTAATTGTATATTATTTCTGTGTAGTGTAAGCATTATAAATATATACACTTCTGAATTCTTGACATTCATATATAAATATTAAATTGTGAAATGTATGATTGCCTGATTGAATTTTATAAGAGTACTAACAGTAATTTGTTTTTATTAACATGTTTAGATTGTGTAAAATTACTGTGTAGATTTTTTCAAGAATTACTTTTTGTATTTATTTGCATTACATTTAAATAAAATATGTTGCCATTTTTAATGTGCCCCTTTGGTTAAACACTGGCCCCCCTAGTAAAATTTGTCTAGAGCCGCCACTGATCCTGCGAAAAAAAAAAAAAATGCAATATAACCTGCATATTTGCTAAATGAAAAAGTGCACCTTTGACAATCACTAAAGAATCACTAAACAGCTGCCGTGATTAAACTTATTGTACAATAAAATATTTTGATTTATAGAAAACCAAATAGGCACAGCAATCTGGAAAGACTAATATTTTTCAATACTCCTACTAATATTTCTTATTCCACTCATATTTTTCCAGACCTGGAAACCACTTAAATCAAATTCCATACTTTTACAAACTTCGTTTGAACCATGACACCAATAAAGAATTTAACATTTTAGATAAACTAATTAATAACACAAAACCCATTTGCATTGTGCCTACACACCACAAGACCGGGTTTCAGATTTAGAAAGTGTTCTTGCAGCTAATCAGAGGAATCTTCCAGGTTTTCTTTTTTCCAGTTCCACAAACTCACGAATCCTCTCATTATAACGTAGTAAACAAGCATAGACATGATGTAAATAAGCGATTCACTGTGTGAGTGAAATATGGCCAACTTAATTAGTATTCACTTAAACAGTCTACATATGAACTGTCCATTGTTCACTCTCAAACACACACACACACACACACCAAAAAAAAATTATGTATGCTCTTCAGGTGGTAACTCAACCTCACAGTACAGTTAATTCCATATTGCAGCTTGTTATTTGTTCATTTGTTGTCGTCAATTAAAAAAAATATTTTTTCTGTGGCTCTTTCTGAAAAACGCTTTAAAAAAATAAATAAAAAAGGCTCTATGGTTTTTGTTAAACACCATAGATCCCAATCAATAAAAATACTAAAGAAAAATGGTCAGATGAAAAACATTCAAATCAGTATCAAAATTTAATCACAAGTGCATAAAAATTCCAATTGTATGCAGGAGTTTAACAAATCTTTAAAAATCATAATTGCCATTAAAAGAGAGATACAAAACATTGAACTATTGTGTTGTTAAATCCACTTGGGTTTCAAAAAAATAAACCTTTGTCTCTTAAATGTAACATTATTAAAAAGTTAAAATGTACACATAACTAACTCTACTACAAATGTAAACTTACTGGGATAACGCTTATGAAGGAAAATAAAAACAGAACAATGGAAGAAAAAAAAGCAATTAGTGAAACTGAAAAATCCCAATGGTTTTGACAATATGGAGGTCCAACATGTACTACCAAATAACACCTTTGTAGGTACAATGTCTTCATGATCTCCTTTAAAATTGGCCCCGAAGGACAAAACTGATACAAAAAGCAACAGTAGCAAAACAGAACTATTAAATACAACTACAAAAAAATAAAATAATAAAGAGTATGCATCTATACAATATGGAACCGCGGTCCTGGCGTGGCGATAATGTCACTGTACGGCTCGGTCTGCGTCAGCTCGATGGCCTGCTGTTTCTTCAGCACCAGGAAGCTGTAAAACTTGGCCGCAGCCTGTTTGTTGTTGTTGTTTTTGCACAGCTCAAGCAGACTGATGGACTGGGCTCCAGTTTTAGCCACCACGCGCTGCCAAAACAAAGAAGAAAATGAGGAAACATGCTTTGAACACTTTTCTTATGAACATATACATATCTCATGGTCCAAATACAAACCTGAAGACCGTGAAGCATCTGCTGAGTTCTCTTGTTCCACCGACGCTCCTCTTGATCCTGGTCTCCTCCTTGTCCCTCCTCACCCTGTTGATGAAAGCACATTGAACAATTATCAATAACATATGAAAGAAGAAACTTTTTTTTTATTTTTATTGTGATAGTAATTGCAGAATTTTCTTCCACCTGTCAGTGACAAACGTCTCACCTCTTCATCACTGTCTTCCTTGTCTTTCTCCTTGTTTTTGTCATCTAATAGGTCCAGCTCTGGTACCAGTGTCGAGAGGTTAGTGCTGTCCTCAGGAGGAAGATCCACCTGGGGCATGTCGAGCTGTTGGGAAAGTATTGACTGATCCACGGGTTGAAGCGTCTGATCCAACACTCCCATTTGCTGGAATGACAATTGAGCACCATTAGGCTTCATTCCACACCCTTAAAGCAGAATGATTGTCTGGTTGTCTTACAGGCAAAGCTGCATCCTTCTCAAGTGTCTTGCGCTTGGCTCCACGCGGGCGAGATGGAGGCGGCATCATGGACTCATCCAGAGCAGTTCTGCTGCCCTCCATAGAGGAAGCCTGCAGCATACTGGGCTCCTCCATGATGGTCTGATCTGTAGGGCACAAGTAGGAGACTTTCACTTGAGGCTTTCAAATGACTGTGACAAACCATAAAACCAAGAAAAAATATTGAGTTTTTGTTACTTGAAATAAAATGTAATGTTAACTGTATATAATAATAATAATAAAAAAACTTATTTCAGCTAATTGCCATTTTTGTTAAGCTTAAGTTGTACTAAAACTAGAACATTTTAATAAATACTATATGGATATTTAAATAAATTACAAAATTACAAACACACATCAATATGAAAGTGACGTGGCATGTGGCCAAGTAAGGTGACACATACTCTGAATTAGTGATGTGCATTTGTCCCATCCAAAGTGCTCACACACACGCAGCGTGGACACACACGCAGAGCAGATATTATTTGGGGAAATATTTCATTATGTGTTTTCGACTCCGTACTTTACAGGTAGATGTATTTGAAATCTATTTTTGTTTTTTATATGTTTAAAAATATCGTTATTATCCACTGTAAACATTTTTAAATCTTTTTAATTTAACATTTTCACCCACTTCTATTTTCAATTGCATTATCATGTTCTCTAATTACTACAGTACTGTACTATTAGATCTATTTTACATCCGTATTACTTGAATACTTTTTATTCAGTTAAACGTATTTTACTTGTTCACACCTCTCACTCACGTGTGGTCCCCAGAGCCCAGTTGAAAACCCGTCTGTTAAGCTACAGCAGTCTTTCTTAAATAGCTTACCAATGATGTCACTCCTGTGACCCAGCACCTCCTCTCTAGGCACTTCTGGGTTCTCCAGCTCCTTCAGGAAGTCTTCCAGGCTGTCGGCCTCTCCTCCCTTCCTCCTCTTCCTCAGTTCATCAGGCACCAGAGGAGTCAAGCAGCGAGTAAATAACTACAACAGACACATTTCCAGGGGTTAAAGCAAAAAAAAAAAACGTATTTCCAGGGGCAGGGCAACACATTGATATCACAATGACTGTGACATCTTTAACATTTGAAAGGATACTTTGGCAAAGTTGTCACTTTCTTTATTCAAACTGATTTTTTCCCCATGAATATATAGTTGACCTGAAGATTGAAAGCTATTTCAGACATTAAATAGGAAAATAGGAGCTATATCACTGCTTATCGACACTAGGGGTGTGACAATACACTTATATAAATAAAGAAATGTTTCCCTAAAACGAGGCAATACTTTAATACTACTTTTCAGAAATTTTGAATGACAAAATATTTGTCTTTTAATAACAAATAAAAAATAGAATTAATCTAGGGCTGTATCTAATTAATATTTTGGGAAATCAAGTAAACTACTGATTATTTTTAACAACTGAGTAGTCTGATATTTTTTGTAACAAACATACCTAAGTGAAAGCCAGTCTTTAGTATGACTATTTATATGTAAACTAACGATGAGGCAATAATAATTAGCTCAAATAAAACATTAAAACCAAGTAATTACATGGTTTTCTTGAACAACTGTTAAAATATGCCAATACATAATATGAACATAACCAACTGAAGTTATCAAGTATTATAACAAATCCCTGCAGAGGCTGCTAATGGCCTGGTGACGTTTCACTTTACAGTGTGATTAAACTATGTTTAAATCAATTTAATCTTAATATTTGGCCACATGCAAGCTCAGAAACTTATTTTGAAATCACGATGTATAGTAAATGTCACATTTAGAAACAGGTTCATGTATTTTCCTGTGTTGGCAAAGGTTTATAAATGATTTACATAAATCTGGTGAGATAATGCACACTGCTTTCCCAGATGAACATTAAATTACAGATAAGTTACCAAGAGATCATGTGTGAATAGGGCGCTTTAAAAAATCCCAGTAAATTTGGTCTGGCGATCATATTGTTCTTTTGGTGATGACGTGATTACTCTGAGCTGTTTACAAAGCGCCACTGCTTTTAATTAGTTTTTTCTATGTAAATATGCGTTAAACATATTTTTGGCCATTTCGCCTCGCAGCTTTTTTTTTTTATGTAGGACTATATTTTTCCAGGATCCAAACGCTGCATACCGGTGCCAGAGAACTTTATGCCTTTATTTCCCTTTATTTTAGCCCTGAAACTGATGTTACAGTGACGTAAAACCAACCATCACCTTCAGCAGTCGGCCGTTCCAGAGAGGCTGTGCAGGCAATGAGAACAGCTTCTCTACACCCCCAGTTTCCTTCCACATCATCAGTTTCTTAGTAGGAGGAGCCAAATCCAGCGTGGTGACGATATCAGAGTAGTCACTCAACTGAGCGCGGATGGTCTTACTGTCCAACTCCTTCAGACTGTCCACAATGAGCTTTCTCTTTCTCTTAGCCTTGGTCTCTTTCACTGAGAACAGATCACAAGTGTTGCATTAATAGATATTCAGGCCACAAAAATCTAAATATAGATAACTGAAACAAGCTGTTAGACTGAGATTTGAAATTTGATCATTCAATTCAATGTAATGTTTTTGTTCATTTTTACCAGTAATGTCGATGGGTTCAAGAGCAAAAGCTTCGTCTTCATTAGGCACCAGAGTGGTCTGTTCTGTCTGGTCTGTGGTGTTGGGAAGAGGCTCCACTGGTCCAGAGTCTGGACTGTCAGGGCCGACAGCAGCTGAAATTATCATTTAGACACGTTATGAGATTAAAAGACTTCACACTTGTATTTGCTGTTCATATTTGTTTAAAAATGCAACAAAAAAACTAAATGCATTTCAAATACTTATTTCTTGCTCAATAATTCATCATAGAATAAGTTACTTACACCAGTTTATTACACTATTTTACAATATCCTTGTTACTTTCTTACTATAATAATAACAGTACAAAATGTATAATTACACGCAACTAACCCTTAGCCAAACACTAACTTAATGTAAATTTAAAATATTTACATTAAATGTAACCAAATATTTTACAATCTTGAAAAAAGTGCTTGAAAATTGTAGGATTAAGTAATGTTTTGAAGTTTTGAAGAAATATTAAATATTTGATTTGGATTAAACAAATTACTTAGTTATCAGTGATGATATCAAATATTTTCCAGGAAATTTGATTTTGTAACGTAGGCAATTAACACAGACACAAAAATTCTTGATTTGTATATTTCAATAAAAACCTGATATGGCATAATTCACATTTCTAGTTATTTTATAGAGACAAGCTATAACTAAGAAACTGTGTCAGATTTACGTACGAGAAAAAGCATCAAAGTCGTCGTCATCATCGCCGTGGTCTTGAGGCATCATCACACTGTCTGTGATAGTAGGAGGATCATCGAATATACCACCACCATCCTCCACTGAGATTGAGCAGACACAAAGTTTAGCATCACATCATCATTTGAAACACTACACAAGTCAAATTAATTGGAACTTACTCAGAATTCCACCATCACTGTTTTCCAGGTTGTTGTCCCCAAAGTCATCATAGTCAAGGTTGGTTGATTTCTCAGGGAGGTGAGCGGGACCAGGCTCAGCTTCCATAAGAAGGGTGGCAGCAGAGGATCCATGGATGATGTCCACCTCGAAAGCATTCTCTTCTCTCATTATCTCACGGTCATCCATGCCAAAGTCACCTGATATGACATTACCAACATTAAGATAAGTAGAACATTGATCAGGTGACTCACTAGAATGAATAAATACACTAGAATTAGTACACGGACTGCTCAGATGGGGCATCCAAGTATCACAATAATCCACAAGACTACAGTTCATCAGTTAACTTGTGAAGTGAAAAGCTGCATGTTACAGCTTTTTGTGATCGGCCTCAAAATCATTATCAGAGCACCCCTAGTTTTAATATAGAAAATGGCTAATTAATGTATTTGAATCGAAGTGCACAAAAAAAGAAAATAAACCAACACAAATATATTTCAGACCTGTTGGGAAACATTGATAAAAACGAAAATCTTTTGAGTTTTTACCAAAGTCATTGTCGGCCATGAGACTGATGTTTCCTACTTCTTCCCTCATGGTGATCTCTTCAACACGGCTCTGGTTCAGGGTGAACTGCTGTGCTACATCTATATCACTGAAATAGAGGAATTATATCCATAAATCATAAACGCAAAGTCACACTAAGCAGGAGTCATTTACCACAGAAGAATTTCACATAGATGTTTTTTTTTTTTTAAGTTTTTTTTGGGGGGGAAATTCCAGGACCACTGTGAAGTTTTATACAGCAAGCAAAGTGACACCAATTGCACTATAAAAATTTCATATACTGCCTAGGTCTTAACATACACTTAACATTTTGTGTTAAAAATAAGAGAAGACGGCAAGCGTTTCTTACTCTAGATCAGGAAGGGGCTGGTCAAAATCGTGGAACTCCTCTGGTAAGGTGATGGCGTTGTATGCAGCCTCACGGTTGTCTTCTGGCAGATCAACGACTCCTACAAAACACAGTGCATTCTAATAAATACAGACAGTCAAACACAGGTGACTTTGAAATCTCTAGACTTCACTGAAATGTGCATTCAGATTAAACTACCTGGGCGGAAAGCCATTTTAATCTTGATAAACGCTTCATTACAATCAGCCAGAAGATATTTGGCTTTTCTATGGTAGATCCTCACCACACCCAAGAGAAGATGACCAGATGTACGCAGAGCCATTTTCACCTATTTTAACAGCAACAAAACAGAATTCACATATGCATTGACACACACTATCCAAAAGAAAACAAGAAGCAGCGCTAAAGACGTACCTTTGGTGAAATGATGCTTTCCACGCTGCTCTCCAGGTTGCATTCAAAGACGTGTGCTTTTGTCAGCTTCTTGTCCCAATGGGCCGCCAGCCAGATCTTGGCCAGCGGCCCACGTTTACTGAGGACAAAGTGGGCGTAAAACATTGCCCTGGTGTCTGGTCAAAGCTCCCTGAGATCGCTCTGCTACACCTGGAAAGAAACACAATAGCATTTGTTCAAAACTTAAGACCATAGTAATGTCTCAAAACCTATGTGCCGGAAGATGACCACCTAGGCAGCAATTTAAAGGGTTAGTTCACACAAAAAAAAGAAAATTGTGTCATTACTGACTTACCCTCATGTCGTTCCAAACCCGTAAGACCTTCGTTTATCTTCGGAAGACAATTTAAGATATTTTAGATATAGTCCGAAAGCTTTCTGTCCTTCCATTAAAAATTTATGTACGGTATACTGTCTATGCAGTCACTGCAGTGTTGTGGAAGAGAAGCCAATGCCGAATAAAGTTGTAATTTTTTTTTGGACCGAAATGTATTTTAGATGCTTCAACAAGTTCTAACTGACTCTCTGATGTCACATGGACTACTTTGATGATGTTTTTACTACCTTTCTGGACATGGACATTATACCGTACATACATTTTCGTTGGAGGGACAGAAAGCTCTTAAAACTAAATCTTAAAATATCTTAAAATGTGTTCCAAAGATGAACGGAGGTCCTACCGGTTTGGAACAGTATGAGAGTCATTAATGACATAATTTTCATTTTTGGGTGAACTAACCCTTTAAGAACCATTGGCAGCTCATTAGTTTTGAGATACAGAATACACGAGAATGATATAATGCATAATTTATACTGCACAACCAACCATCGTGTGCAAGACTCCAAAAACACAGGTTTAGATTTAGCTGTAAAAATTATTCACTTAGTCGGAGTTAACTTACTAGTCAGATGTATTACTCTATTAATAGCATTTAAAAGGATTGCCCGCCTTTACATCAACATTAAAACGTAAAAAAGCGAGGTAACGTTAAAACATAGTTGCCCGCCACCAAAACGCTGTATTATCTCATGCAAAGCTTTCAAAAAGGTGGAATACACGCGAAATATAGAAAATGCATTATTGAAGAGTTACATAATTTTTCACCCAAGCGTTTGGCTAAGTTGTTGATTAGCAGGCTGCGCTACTTAACCATAAAATAACCTATAACTATATTACTTCTAAGCTGCAAGTGACAGAGTTTATTTTTCTGGTTCACGAACAACGAAAACAAGCTAGAAACCAATAATACTTACAATATTAGCGATACCTGCAAAGCCGAATTATTTTCAAGCAATCGTTAGCAATTAGCATTAGCCAACTGTTGATTAGCAACAGCACGCAAGCGTCAAATTTCACCCTCCCGCTCATATATTCCACTTAACAAGCATGTTTATCCGGAACAACACACATTTTCCAACACGTACCATTCAAAATATGTTATCCGTGTTGATTACGGTAAGTCTATTCTCTCCCCTCCTGTGGAGAGAAGTTAGCAACCGTTTCCTCTCATTGAATCCGACAAAGATGGCGCGCGCTCTCGGCGGGATGTTTACAGTCAAAATTTGGGGGTGGGAGGAGCTTGGTTAGTGATTGAGAGGAAGTGGTGCAGGGGGGCTGACGGTAGGAGGGGCTTAGCTGATGATTGACAGGACGTGGCTGCAGTAGAGCCCAATGACAGTGCGCTGTGCGACTGGCAGAGGGCGGTGTTGTGTTACTAAACCAGTACTGGGTTTCTATGGTTTGTTTATTAGCTGAGGCGTCACAACAGTGAGCGACAAGAAGTCGAATGATTCTATAGTTCCTAGAATTCAGTCTCTTTTGTTTGCATGAACAGATGAATAGATGTACATTTCATAACGTTCTCATAAAATGTTTACATATATATAAATAAAATAGGAAATATTAAAAACCCAAAATAACCCTACAGCTTTCCCTTATACATAAATCAATTATAGTTAGTCTTTTATCCAAAGCTACTTACAAATGAGGACAATAGATGCAATCAAAATCAACGAAAGGGCAATAAGTGCTGTGAAAAATCTTGGTTAGCCTAACTCCGTAAATATAAGTTTTATAACAAATAAAAAGAAAACATAAATGCTAGTGCTAAAATCTTTTTTTATAATAGCCAAAAAAAAAAGAAAAAAGAATTGAATAGAAAAATATTAAGGAATGCCGCTGTTAGATGCTCTTTCTTCACAGAGAAAACATGTAAGAATAGAAAAAGAATAGAAAGTGCAAGTATTTGAGGCTATAGTGTTTTTCATCTTATTTTTCTTCTTTTTCTTAGAATTAAAATAAAGAGTGTAACAGTTAGAGGGTCAAATGAAGATGGAAGTGATGCGTTTTAGCCGATTCTTGAAGATGGGATTGAGTTGGGCAGGTCATTCCACCAGGAGGGAACAGTTCATGTAAAAGTCTGTGAAAGTGATTTTGTGCCTCTTTGAGATGGCACTATAATGTGCAGTACACTGGCAGAACACAAGCTTCTAGCTGGCACATAATTCAGGTAAAGGCAATAGTGTAGTCTGGATAAAACGAGCTTGAACAAGGAAATAAGCAAAAGAAAATGAAAAATACATATCATAAGTCTATTCTCGTCATCAACATATGAGGGTGACCCTCTAACTATATTTAAACTGATTGATGTGTTGTCAGGAATAACTGATTTGTGTGCAGTTTGCCGGAGGCTTTGATTGGCTTCTCTTAAGAAAGATTTGACTCGGTTACCAAAGTCTAGTCATTAAAGGCCTGAGTCTCTTTCATGGTGCTAAGTTGATTTAAACTGGGAGAGGTGATTAAGGAGCATTCGCCGTACACACCCGAAGCTATTCTCTGCCATTGATCTACTTGGCCTTTGATACAGAGACTTAATGAATTTAGGTCTTGCTAAAGCACACTGGAATTTTCAGAGGAAGCTATTTTAGATTTCACTGTAGAAGGCCCTGCTTCACATTAGAAATGCATTGGGAATTCAATGCTTTATTGAAGCACCATAATGTGTATTTGCATAATAGTCTTGAACATTTAAATGTGTATGCCCTAAAACATAATGTGAACGTAGACTCTTCTAGCTACACAAGTTTGATTTCATGCATTGTATTCTCAGTATTAAAGGAATAGTTCATCAAAAAAAAAGAGAGAATTTTGTCCAGAAGAGACAACTAAAATGCCTTAATGATGGGTTTATTATCATTATAATTTTTTACATTCACGTAGCTTTTCTCACAGCTTCACAAGACGTTAACTGATGGACTGGAGTCGTGTGGACTATTTATGGATTTCTGTCATGTTTTAACTGTCATGTTTTAATCAGCTATTTGAACTCTCATTCTGACGGCACCCATTCACCGTAAAGGATTCATTGGTGAGCAAGTGATGGAATGCTACATTTCTCCAAATCTGTTCTGATGAAGGAACAAACTCTTCTACATCTTGCATGGCCTGAGGGAGAGTAAATTTTCAGCAGTCTTTCATGTTTTGGTCATCTATTCCTTTAAGAAATTAGCATATTTTAGGACAGCATTTGGGACAGAGGCTTGACAACAACTGACCAAGATTGCCGCAGAGAGAACTGACTCACCTAAAATGGCCTTTGGTATTCCTCAGAGTTAACAAAACCCTTAAGTGCTACAGGTCGATGTGTACAAACCCCTTACCCTCCTCTCATGTCTGTTTGGTATGGTAATGAGAAAAGGTGATGGCATTACTTAGCATTTCAGACGTGGTTTGTATTCATTGGGAACAGCTCTGAGAAATGGGACTAATCAAAATGTGCAAATTAACACTCCCAGTGAATTGATTCCATTTTATCCAATTGAAATTCCAAACAGGCTCAGGTTCAATTGAAAGATGTGCGAGCCACCATAGGGTCCACAATCTCATATTTAAAAAGGTGCAAGATATCAGCATAACACATGGTCTGCATTTTTAGCTATTAAATGTAAAATCTCTGTCGTACATTTTCCATTTTCAAACACTGAATTTGAACGTGTTTGTCGGCATCAAATATGTCTTTACTCATGAATAAATATATTGTCAAACTGACTTTGTAGTAAGGCCATACATGAACATATACATTAACTGGCTGATCCATGATTCTGAGTCACATGACATGAATAAGATGGGGGAAAGCCTCTAGAAAATCATTTTAAATGGTTTAATTTTTTGTTTTTGAAAAAAATCTACTCTAAAGATTGCAAATAATTTAAAAGTGTAGAAAGTTAATAAAATATTTATTAATTAAATGCATTTATGATCTGGCGCATCTAACAATTTTAAGCTGATTTATTATCATTTTCTATGGTTGAAACACTGATCGTGCGATTACATCAGAGAGCTTACATTTCACTAGTTGTATTTCATATTTTAAATGTGTACTTTTTAATATTTATTCTGTGCTATATCTAATGGAAAACATGATCAATCCCATCACTCAGGCTCCATTTTGCTGTTTGAACTGAGGCAGCATTAGTGACAAAATTATATTTTTAATGTTTGAATTTCATAAAAAAAAACTGATATGATTTGAGATGTTATATGACATGAACCTGAGACAATATATTAGAAAAAAAAATACGACACATTATCTTTTTTCCCCCCTACAAATGGCACATTGCGAGTCAGGAATTTCATTATTGCCAGGGAGAAGTGTGAATATTTGGAAATATCTGACTGAGAGAGCTTTGCAAGAAATGTGGCTCAGATTATTTGGTTTTAGGAGAATTTAATTCCAAATGTTCATTAGTGAGACCTTTAGTTTCAGCCTTTGGTCATTTTCTCAGTAGAAAATGTAAGTTAAAGGAGCTGTGTGAATCTCAGCGCAATATAAATGAAGCTCAAAGTGCGCGAAGCATAAGAAAGGAGACAGAAAAGGAGAGAGGAGGTTCTGAGCGTTTATGTCAGATGAAAAGACGCAACTGGAGACCTCAACACTCTGATCTGAAATTCGTCTTGATCAAACGTCTGTCTTTTATTATGTGAACACATTGAAATTGTCAGATGTATTTGCATATAAATGGTCTCCATGGCCTGCTGTGGGACCGCAGGGCTGGCAGACCTGATGGCAAGGCTGAAAACAGCTCATTTCTTTTCTATTTTATTATGTATGTAGCATTTCAGAATACCTTTTTATTGGCATTGAACAAAACATTTGTCATTAAGAGTGTTTTTCGTAAGTCAAGCATTCTTAATACGATAAAGCACTTCATAGTCCCCTTTAAGCACTTAGTGACCTTTTTTTTTCAAGACAAGTACAAGAATTTCCAATGTATTTTGTTGTAGAATAAATATATTGAGCATTTGTTAAACAAAGAGCTTATTTTATTTAAACAAAAACCCAACTGACTTCAGGACGATTGTTGAGAAGAGGGATGCTGTTACTTTTCTTAGCAATCACAATTACAATTTTCACTTGAAAATGAAAACAACCAATCAGAAGGCCCTTACTATTCGGATAGCGACACTCTGGCGACCACTATGTCATACTGGCAGTGAATTTTACATGAGCAATACTACATTTTCCGGACAAAAAGTAAAATTTTTATTATATTTTGGTTGAGATTTACTCGCTTCTACAGTGGTTTAACCACGTCTGACTCAGATCCTATCAGATCCCTCATTGTCTTGTCATTGGAGTCGCTACGTGTATCAGCCTGTTCATTCTGCAACCTCCGAATGCAAACAGCACATAGAGATTAGATGAAGCCTTTAGGAATTCAGCACTGTTGATATGATGCTGTCAAGTAAGCAACTATGGAAGATGTTATTAACACGCCTTTAACAGTCAGATTATTTCTAAATCAATTAAACCTTCGTATTGACGGGAGACTGTGAAAAAGAATCTGCAATAGATTTTATCTACGGAAAGCTCTAGAACATCCTAGATGTCAGAGGACTGTAACACAAAGGCACGTTGTCTTTACATCTTTCTATTTGCTTATGCAGTCAATCATATCTAGGAGGGATTGTTCACACAGCGTAGTATAGATCATTGCAGGTGTTTGCTTGTTAATTGTATCTCGTTTCAGTTGTTTTGATGTGCTCATGGCACCATGTAATGCACTTTGGCAATAGGTTGAACATCGGTTGAAAATGAATGACATGCACTTGTGTAAACATTAAACAACCATTGAATATGAATGTCAACTCAAGCGAAGTGTTATGGCAAATTTTCACATCAGATCTGCCTCTTTGTAAAGCAGTTGGAGCATCAATGCAGACTATTCATCACTCCATAAATATCAGCAAACTCTGTGAAATGCTTTGACAAACCCGTGCTCTTAAGTGTTGATATACTCGCTTTTTAAAAGGCTTTCTGCTGCCAAAGCTACAGTGAGCTCTGAGGTGCCTATAACAGCAACTTAAAGTAGGCTATGCAATCCCAGAATGTCTTGTAAAGAGCTCAGTAAAAGTTCAATGAAGTTCAATTAAGATAAAATTAACTATTTTACAGAACATCTATGTGTGCTATACATTGGGGTAGCACTACACTAGTTTAGCAACAAGTGAATTTCAAACTCACATTGATTCACAAGTAAAGTTGTGAACAAACAAAAATTGGGACATGTGTTGTTATCGTTAACTAAAACTAAAATTATACCTATAATTTTTTGGTATTTAAATAAAGCTGGAAAGCAAAATATAAATATTAGATGAAAAACATGAACTTAAGAAACTTAAATTAAAATAAAAAATATTGCCTTGGTAAATAAACTGAAAGAAAATAAGCCGAGGTTTGAGTACAACTCAATAAATAAATTAAACCTCAAAAAAAAAAACACGTTTTTTGAATAGTTATTTTCTTGCAAGAAATGGTGACAGAGTGCAGCCCTGAATGACACTCATGCATATTCATATTCAACATTAAGATATCCAACTATGTCCCCAGATGTGTTTCTAAGTATTTAATGCAAATAATTTCTAAGAATCTATGTATAAAACAGCATTTCTCATCCCACACTTGTCTTGCACACACACACACACACACACATGTTGGTATATGTGGTTTATGGGGACTCTCCATAGGCATAACGGGTTTTATTCTGTACAAACTGTATTTTCTATTGCCCTACCCCAACCCTACACCTAAACCTAACCCTCACAGGAAACTTTGTGCATTTTTGGATTTTCAAAATAACTAATTCTGTATGATTTATAAGTGTTTTTCGTCACCTCCTCATTGTAATACCTGTGTCATACCTATGTCATTATACAAATTTGTGTCCTTGTTAACCACATAAACAAGCTCACACACACACACATTAAATAGATTTCCTCTTATCTCAGCTCATCGAAAACTCAAGCATATTGAAGCTAACTGAATTGCATTGCATTTAAAAAAATAAAATGAAAATGATTACCTCTGAACATCTTTTATGTTTGCAGTCCAGTAACCTGCTTCATTCCTTGTCTCAACATTCAGGTGAAGTATGAGGAAATATTAACTCATATTGTAACATAGCAACCATCCCATCAGCATTCACTCTGAGTTTGACACTTATTTTTGTTCTGGCTCATTTGCTATATTATTAATGACAGACTCTTTCACTGTAAGTCAAAGAATATCTGATGAAGTATTTGTCATCTGTGTTCCTTCAGCAATATTATCAGATTTCAGACAATCTGTCAACTGATGATCCGTATGTTACATTAGTCATTGTTTCCCCTTACCATATATCTGCTGGAGTCCTGTGTGTTTCTGCGTGATAATTGATCCAGGAATAGTAAAGTTGATATAAACCCATTTTTATGGTTCACACTCAATAATACTCAATTTACCATGAACTCTACACCAATACTGAACATTCTCAGTAATGGAAAGCAAATGAACTCAACAAACTGCTAAATATTCCTGGAGGGGAAAACATGAGAAAGCATTCCAATATACACTTGTACTGAGCAAGATTTTTTTTTTTTGTGTTCATATATGTAAAGATAGAGGATATAATTTAGCTTCTTCAAGTTTTTTCTCCTCACATAATCAATAGAATCAACATAAGGCGTTGAAATAACGTTTCAGAACTTATTGCACCACTTTACAACTTATTAGACAGGGTGGGACCAATCAGTTTGCTTTGTTTTAATTCCCGTTTAATTCTTTTTTTTTTTTTATGCTGTTCACTTTATTTAAACAAATTCATTTTGATTTAACACCATTGTATCAGGTTTCTCATTCAAATTTGTAGATTCGTTCAGGTTCATTTTTGGATCAACTCAATGTTTTCATTTTGAAAAAAAAGTAAAGAAAAGAAAAGAAAACGAAGAGAAAATTAAGTAGCTCAAAATAATTTTACAGTTTCATCAATCTTTCCACGGGGCTGGATGTGGCGAGAGAAAATGTGCAAATAAAGTGTTTTGTTTTTGTTTTGATTTTTAAAGCTTAAGACTAGAAAATAGGGACACTATTTGATGTTTAACGTTCTATTATGTTTTGTTGCTGTTTTACAATTAGACATAAAACTTAATTCAGTCATGTCCAAATAACTTCTATCATGTTCATCAAAGAGGTTTTGAGTTTTTTAAGTGTTGAAATACACTCTTAAAATAAAGGTTCTTTATTGGCATTAATGAATCAATGAAGAACCTTTATCATGTGACCTTCTTTTCCTCAAAAGGTTCTTTATAATGGAAAAAAGTTTCTTTAGATTATTAAAATGTTCTTCATACGAATACAAATAACGGTAGAGCTGTTCACTGAAAAGTTATTTGGGGAACCAAAAATGGTTCTTCAATGGCATATTTGCAAAAACATCCTTTTGGAACCTCTATAGATTCCCCAATAATAAACCTCCACAGAAATAATTTTGTTCATCCAAAAGTAAAAGGGCCTGAGGGTGGGGTTTTGGGGTGTTTTGTGTTCATCAGACGGTCAGTAAATGGATTGTGGTGGTCTGTGGGTGTGAGGCTGAAACTAAAATCTACAAGTCATGTCAACAGCCCAGAGTGGCAAAAGCATGCTAATGATACTTAATGATGAGGCCGCCACTGGATATAATAGCTTTTTAGATTCTGTGGAGGCTGTCGGGGAATTTAAATGACCCTGCATTGGTCATGTTGTTTTGAGGATAACTTTCAGACCTGCAGAGATTCATTCTGAGCCTGCATTCTGCTCAACAAAGGGCTTCATTTAATTATTGATACACCATTACATTAACTTTCTCTAGTCTAAACAAACAAAAACAGAATCTTCTCAATCTTCCAAACAGTCAGTCTGTGCATGATAAATAAATCTGCAGGGTTAAGTTTTCAGAAATAATTGTTAACATTGATATTTATGCTTGAGAGTTCATAAAAAACATAATATACACTGAATGTCATTGCACTGAATTTCAATGGTTGAATGTCATTCAAAAGTTTGGGGTTGGTTAAATGTTAAAATGTTCTTAACATAAGTACCTTATGCTCACTAAGACTGCATTTATTTAATCAAAAATATTGTGAAATATAATTACAGTTTAAATTAACTTTTTTCTATTTGAAAATATTTTAAAATGTAATTTATTCCTGTAATGCAGAGCTGAATTTTCAGCTCTATTACTTCAGTCCACAGTGTCACGCAATCCAGATTTGCGAAACATTTAATATGATTATCAATGTTGGGATTATAAATGATATATATATATATATTTCCATATTACATTATATGTAACATTATAAATGTTTTGACTATTACCTTTTAACAATTTAATGCTTCCTTGGAACTATTTATTTCACTCCTAAAAGTCTCTCACCTAAGTCAGTCATTGATTTGTTCCTTTTGTGCAGCATGTGATTTTATAATCAAAATCTAGTCACATCTTTATTGAAAAAAACTTAAATAAATCTCCCTGTAAGATCAATGGATCAAACTCAGATGTCACTTGTAGATAAAATGGAGATAAACATTGAATTAAATATTTTATATTTCTATTATGAAGCTGCACAATGTATTGAAAGATATGTATCTTAATATAAAAATCGAATCAAGTCCAGTGTCATCGCCATTACTTTAAATAATCACATTTTACCATATCTATTCTGCAGAACCTAAAAATAAAAAAACCTAGAAAAAAGCCATGTTTTAATTGTAATATTCAAATGTTTGACAAGAAAAAAGTTTACACTGCCTTCGTTTTGAATAGCACTGTTTTATTGCCTCATAGTACAAAAGCTTTTCCTTTCATTGAAAAGTATGCTATCTTTGTTTAACATAAATCCCACTTGCTTTGATATTCTGTTATCAAATACAATGACGCTCAGCCATTTTTAAGAGTAGCTTAAGTGTCTAAATAATTCTGTTTGTCACTAGATTCTGAGAGACTACATTTGCTGTTGTTGCTTTAAAAAACCGTCACGCTCGACTGTGGGCGTGAAAGGGTTACAGTTCCGTCGGCCCGCCCGGAAATGACTCCACCCAATCACAGCGCGCGGTGTACGGCGGAGGCGCGTGACGTCAGCAGACGTCGTGCGGGGATTGGAATGCTACAATGTAACAATCGCAACTGGACGCTCCAGATTAAAGCGCTGCTGGAATGTTACGTTGTATCGTCGCCGTCGATACAACGCCGTTCGAATGTAAGAAGGAATAGAAAGCCGTGTCGGTTTGTAATGTTTGTACGAGAGCTTCCAAAGCAGCAACTGCACCATAACAAAGACAACCAACGTTTGGATGATTTATCGGAGAGAAATATGTGAGAATTCATGGATTGGTGGGGATTTATCCGCTTAGGAAGTTTCGGACAGGGTCTTTCTGACTCACATGCACCTCGTGAGATCCATCACCGGGAGATGTTTGTGATTTCTCCATGCTGGATTTCAAGAATTCTTCTCTGAAATAACTTTCTGATGGTTTCCATTTATTCCGAACAATCCCGATGGCCAGCAGGGTTCAGGTGTCATCTGTCAGGAGTTTAGATGCTGTCTAATGTGAACCAGGCACCGGAGAGCAGAGAGGTAGATCCATAAAAAGGGTTTCAGGTTAAGTCGCCCACATGCTCTGGATTTGGGATTGGAATCACAAGGTGGAAGTTGAGAGCATCAAATCCCTGCAGGTCTGTGGAAGATGCTGTCCAGCAGGAGTTGAGACCTTTGCATTCATCAGCAACCAGCTCCATCTGGATCTAAGGACACATGCAGGCCAAAAAACGCTATTTAATTCTGTTCTCTGCAGGTGTGAGCCTCATTCTCCTCTTTTACCTTCAGGGACCAGCTTCCAGAAGGAGTCCAAACCGAGGGGATGACCCCCATCCACACTGGCCCCACTTCTCAGACCCCTTACAAGCTTTTATTCCGTGGGATCAGACTGAAACGGAGGACTACAATGACCGTGCTTCTCCGAGACACAAAAGAGATGACAATTCTGGAGCTTCCAAGTGCAGAATGGACTCCTGCTTTGATTTCTCTTTGTGCAGGAGGAACGGCTTCAAAGTCTACATCTATCCTCAACAGAAAGGTGAGAAGATCTCAGAAAGCTACCAAAACATCTTGTCCTCCATCGAGGGCTCCAGATTCTACACGTCTGACCCGGGACAGGCTTGTCTCTTTGTTTTGAACCTCGACACTCTGGACCGAGACCAGCTGTCTCCTCAGTACGTCCACAACCTCAAAACTAAGATCCAGAACCTGAACCTGTGGAATAACGGAAAGAACCACCTGATCTTTAACCTGTATTCGGGCACATGGCCGGATTACACAGAGGATCTGGGGTTTGATACCGGACAAGCCATGCTGGCCAAAGCCAGCATCAGCACAGAGAACTTCAGACCCAATTTTGACATCTCCATCCCCTTGTTCTCTAAAGATCACCCCCGGACTGGAGGAGAAAAGGGGTATTTAAAATACAACACCATCCCTCCCTTTAGGAAATATGTGCTGGTTTTTAAAGGCAAACGCTATCTGACTGGAATTGGATCTGATACCAGGAATGCGCTTCATCACGTCCATAATGCTGAAGACGTGGTTCTCCTCACCACATGCAAACATGGCAAAGACTGGCAGAAGCATAAAGATGCTCGTTGTGACAAGGACAATGCTGAATATGAGAGGTAAGAACAGATGGATTTCTTCTGTCAAAAAAACTTATATAATAACTCAAATGAGTGAATCCTAAATAGACCTATTATTATATTATGCAGATCAGTAAAGTGGCACCAAAAAAGTGTTTGCACACTGGGAGTGACATTGGAGTAAATAACAAAATATCATTAGCAATTCATATTAATTTAAATTAAAAAGTTTTAATTAATTTGAATTGATATTTCATGTTATTAAACCAAAACATTTCACAAAAGACATTTTTTTTATGACGTCCGTTCTATTACAGATGTATTGAAGATGTTTTAAAGATGTGTTTGTTTTAGGCCAAACCGTTTTGCAAAAGATGTTCTTTTTAGATTTGTCGTGATCAAAACATTAGACTTTTAAACTTGTAAATGCCATTGCATTAGTTAATGAAATATTAAAGAAACTGCAAAAAATAATGCTGAACTTCACTTTTCTGATGTGTTTGCATTTACCTTAAGCAACTGGTGTCATGATGATTTATAGTGGAATAATTATTTTTGTGAACAGTGTGCAATGTGCTCTTTCTTTCAAATAAGTGTTTTGGTTTGATATATTGTTATCAAATGCTGTGCCAAAATACTTTTTGGTGCCACTGTAATAATTGAAAATGAATCTCTTAATTATTTTAATTGACTTTAATGATCTTTTAACATATCTGCCGCCTGGAGAAAACACTTTCTGGTGGAGAAGGCACTGAAAATTGTGTTAATACATCCTGAACATCTTGATATCAGTTTGTTTCATGTTGAGATTGTTTCAAATGATGATTTAAAAACCTTTTTTTTTTTTTTTAAAGCATTGGTTTTTAAAACCCTAAGCTGATTTTTATCATAATGCATCATTTCCAATTGAAGTGCACACGAAAAAGCTGCTTTGGCATTAATGCATAACAATGTACCATTCGTAGGAAGCAAAAGCTTTCAATATGTATCACATAACCCTGAATGCTCCCGGAATATCTACCGCACACAATCAAGATATATTCCAGATGCGTTTGTCAGTACGTCTGTGTCATGCTGCTTTATCTGTCTGCATCTGAACTAGGATTGCACTAAACATTATGCTATAATTTCCCCCCTTGATTGTTATGATGCCCTTTTCAGCTGAGTGGTAGGTGTGAAGAAGTCAAACTTTTGCATCCCCTTTTCTTCGCTGTTAAACAAACAGTTATCTCCATCTCTGTTGTGGGTGCTTCGGGCCACAGCTTTTTTTTCCCCCGGTGGCTGCGGCACTCGGTGGGATGGGGACGTCACGAGGGTCTCTGAAGGATTAGTAGAAACAATGCCCCTGGTGCCAGTGGGGGTAAGCAGCCTCCCCTCTGTTTAAACAGTTCTCAGACCCCACTCCATCACCCAGGAATGCCTGTGTCCCGCGTGACCCCTTGTCTCTGGCAGCGTGACCTCAGTGTCAACCCGCCTACTGACAAGCTATACTGGGTGATCTGAAGAGGTACTCACATGCCACTCACACGGTTAATAACACAACCCCTCAGAAACACAACTGTGTGCTTAACAATGAGACATCGCTGAAATATGATTCCCCTTTGAGTCTGACGTGGATGGTGGTTGACTTATAGGTTTTTTTATGGTTTGATGTTGATATCTAAATGGCAGGGTGGCTGATGTACACTTAGAAGTTTTACAGAAAAATACAAATAAATGGCAGGTAACACACTGAAATAAACATGAAATTTTGAAGTAAAAGAAATGAATTTATCTAATCAGTGATTAATTCGTCTACCAGCATTTGAAAACTAAATATTTCTGTAATTGTCAAATTTATTTAGTCACTTTTTGAAGTTCATCTTCATCAGAAAAACAAAAATAGTAAATGTTCCTTTTCGTCTCAGTCATCCCAGGTTGCAATGATTTTGCATCATGACGTCTTTAAGGCACAAGAAGCTCAATGCCTAAAATTACCTTTACCTTGGTTGAAATCATTTTAGTACATGGCCTTTAATGGCTTATTGCTTACGTTTTATAAAGACACCTGTGTTCATAAATTGTTACCATTTATAGTATATGTATAAATATATATTGATGCATCAGTTTATGTTATGGTTTTTGCTTAAAGTGTTTAGCTTAAAGTGACAGTTTCAGAATAATTTTTTCAGTTTTGATTTTGGGTGCAAAAGCAGTGGTGGAAAGGTTTTTTTTGGATTTACATTATTTGTGTGGTGTTTTTATGATGTTTAATCTAGGAATGTTTAATGCAGACATTTCATGTTGATGATGGCATGTTGCTCCTAGCTTTGCTTTCAGAATTGAAATTGAAATCCACACAAACTTGTTTAAAACTATAAATTGTGACATTAATATATTAATATGAACCAAATTCAATTTGATTATGGAGTTAAGATGTAGTAAACTTCTGATTTGAATGCACTTGGTTGCACTGAAGCTCTCAGTAAGGACCGTTTTCCTCAAAGCGCTGTATGACAATTTTGAAAATGCATGGCATATTTCCATTGGAGGCGGATGTTCGTTCCCTTCTCATTTCCTGTTGTAGCCATAGGCCTTCCCTCTGCTCGCGCTCTACAAGGAGCGGATGATGAAGTTGTTGAACATAACCGTTTTTGTGAATGTGAAATGCTGATGGCTGTGGTGCTGAATAATTGATCAGATGTGTTTTATTCATGTTATGTTTTTTTTTTCTCCACTTGAAAATTTCAGGGTGTTCATGAATTATTCATGAGCACAAAATCATCTGCATCATTCCTGTCCAACATTTCAGATTTGCTCACGAAAGACTATGAAACAAAAATAATAGCCTGACCAAATTGAACTGCATGGGTTTTATTGATTTTTTAAAGGTATTTTTAAGTAATTATTGTGCGAATAAGGCCTTAAAAGAATAGTTCACCAAAAAATTATTATGAAAAAATTATGTACTCACCCTCAGGCCATCCCAGATAGAAATGAGTTTGATTCTTCATAGGAACAGATTTGGGGTCCAAATAAGAGTTATGTACCCCTAATTCTGCTTTCTCCAGTGAAAAAGTAATCTTGTCTGAATCATGAGAGAAATATTGTGCATATCAAACCCAGTTTACCAGTGGAAACAATCCAAAACAGCTTTAAGCATATGTGAGTGAGCTTTGATGTGATAGCAGGAGATGGACTAAGTTAATAGAGGAAGTGCTATGCATGAAGCGTAACATGCAACTTTTTGCTTCCAAATATATGAGTGGTGTGGATTATTGTGATGTTTTTATCAGCTGTTTGGACTCTCAATTGTGATTAAAGACATCTAGAATCACATGTTGCACCCTTAAAAAAAGAAATGTTTTTTTTTTTTTCTAAATGAATTCTATTGAAGAAACAAAGCCCACAAAATTGTTGATGATCTGCCCTGAAGCATTTGTAGTGTGTCCGATGGCTTGCTCAGGCCGTATGTCTGTTGGACCGCACACTATAAACTGATTGGCGAGTGCTCGTTTCAGAGGAACTTGGACACTGGCTGATGACAATGTCTGTTAGGTTACATAATCTTGGATTTACTCTGGTGCCATGTTAACACATCTAATCATCTCAAACCAATCCCAATCTATTATTAGGCTGCTGCTTAATTGGGGCTCTGAGGAAGTGGTTTATATGCTGTCATTGACAAGAAAATGACACCGGGCATCGGCCAGCTCGTCTGCTGCTTCTTGTTGGTTGGGGCTATTTCATGTGTTTCTTGAGTTTTTTTTAATAAAAAAAAAAAAACAATTGTAATGTTTTACTTGAAGCATTGAATGCACTGCACTAAGAGTTGTTATGTGCATTAGATTTAAAATCATATTTAACTGTGGTAACAGTTATTCATAAAATGACACATTGCATCATAAGGTGCATTTCAATGCTTTAAATATACTTTCAAAATGCATTATTTATAAAGACTTGGAATAAAGTGTTACAAACATTGTTTTGTTATGTTGTGTTAACTTAAGAATCGATTAGTTGATGGGTTGTCTGAAGTTGACTACCGGTAGTTGATAGAGGATGAATTTAAAACTGCAACTTCTCAAAGTTTTAGCATACTGACAATCTAGCAGTTACTGTAAGCATGCTCAAGTGCAAAATGACAAACTCTTTTTAGCACTTCTGCATCTCTAAACATTTGTTGGACATTTACTTAACCACCCTGGGCGACCCCTAATGAACATTTCTAGAATATGAGCCTTCAAAAATGCCCAAAATGTACAGTGCGGTTAAATAAGGTGGAAGTAATCGTCTCCCAGTTTTCCTCTGCCTGTTATGTGGAAAATCCAGACATTATCTGTCACTAATAACAAGGAAGTGGTGGTCGTCTCGATTCAGCCTCTGAAAACACCAGCAGTGCAAAACATCACGAGTCTGTTCTCAACACTGTTGAGATTTGACTCATTCATAACTTCTGTTCACACAGCTTTGATTTAACTCTATTTAGACTCTTTATCACCTGAATAAAGTCTGAATTTTTGAGCTCCATATTAGTTTTCTTTGTGAGACTATTTTCAGTTTTTTTTTTTTTTGTACAGTGTTTGTGTGATGAACGATGGATTCATATATTACTATCAGAGTGCCACAAATTATAATTTGCTATGATTTTTATTTATTTTAACTACTGTTTTTACATCTTTTGATTTAATATCGATGAATGCAGTTAGTCAAGTGTATGACCTGCAATTTAAAATGTATATAACATCATATTGTCTGATATTTTTGACTTTTGTATTTAAGAATTTTACAAGTAAAAATTTGTTTTACATTTATCGAATTTGTCTGAATATATCATCTCAGATGGTCACATTTTTTTGCTTTCTCACAGAGGATCTGTGGCTCTTCACCAGCTTTACCCATGTTATTGTGTTCTCTATAAAGGAAGTGCTCATCTGAAGGCTCTTGTCTCACTTCTGTAATGCAGATTTGACTACTTTCGCCCGCATGAGCTGCTCTAATTATGTGCTCCAGCTGTGCAGCAGCTTTAATAAGATCGCACACTTCAGCAGACAGCAGACTGTTCACAAATCAATGGCTTCTCCACTTCTTCCACGCTGCTCAATTACAACCCAAGTATCTCACAAGCTCTGGAGATTATAATACAGTGGTGAGAGCATTCATTTGGCGATAATAATGATAAAACATTCACTTTTATTAATCAAAGCCCTGTTGATAAGAACATTGCAAAGTGTCTTTAAGGGCTTGTATCTACATGCCGTGATTATAAACTCTCAAATTAGACCCTAAACTCAATAAGTCTGTAAACTGCACTATTGGGCTCATTGTAGCCTCTCGTATTGTAGTTTTTGCTGTCAGTCATGACTGAAGTCGAATTGGATTTAATGAATTCTTGTGTCATAAGTTCTTATAAGAGCTTTTTTATTTAGTTAGTCATTGGTAGTTCACATTTGTGTCTCAGACAGCTTATTCAGTAAAGTGGAATAGCTTTATCAATTCCTGTCATTGAGGAATATTACTGTTGCTCTTATTTAATAAAAGATGCTACTTTTCTAAACAATTGGACCTACTGTTTTTGCCTGGCAGATGAGAAAATGTCCATTTGATGCATCTCCTTAAAACTTAAATGTAAACCACCCACAACACCCTAGGCTTGTGTAGATGAGTTTTCCATGGGCAAACATAACAAAAATCCAGCCTGATGTGTTTCTTTTTCACTTGCCGAAGTTAAGTTTGAAGGACTTTATGATTAATGTGTTGGATCAGCTCTGTTCGTGGTGTTGCCATGAAATGGTAACATGAACATAGTATATTCTCAGGCTGATGTGTCCTGGGTCAAGTGTTCAGCTAATGTGTGAGTCGGATGTAATGATAGTTCACACTGTTTCACACCATGTATGTGGAGACCAGATGGGGAAATGCCATTCAGATGTGTGGGAAAACACGCTGGGACACAGAATCTCCTTTTCAGAATGGACTTTTTTTTGTGGAATGCCTTACAATGTTTTTGTTTTTTCACTGACATATATTATGTGGTGCTCTTCAATGCAAAACGTCCCAACTGCCTGCTAGTGTGTTGCCTAGTTTAACATGTTGCTATGTGGTTTCTAGGTGGTTGCTTGCTGACCCAAGTCAAATAATCACATTCCCAAAATTAGTTTTCCCCCCTTTTTCTTCCGAAATGTTCGGGAGGGATCTGTGATTCTCTGATCTGCCCACATTTCCACTGACCAAGTGGTGATCTAAGTGCCCACAAATAAACATGCCATATCACTGTTTACATGCATATCATCTGCAGTGTTAACATTGGTGTTTTAGGAATGTTCTTTCCACAAGCAGTGAGTTGAGTGTGAGTGCTGTACGGTTAAACCACCATGTAGAAATGTCTGTTTTTAGCAGTTTTCCTATAGATTAGATGTTATCAGCCAGTAGAGGAGAATGCTAATGAGTCAAACGACATACCAGGGTCAGTCTGATGTTGGTTCAGAATCAGTATAACTTTATTTAGTGACTTTAAGCTTTTTTTTTTTTAAGTTAAAATTAGACTTTTGCTGTTGAAATTGATTTGAGTTGCAAAAAAGACCCAAAGGCTACATTTCTTAGATTTTGCAATATGAAATAGTTAAAACGGAGTTGTTGATTCACTCTAGTTTGATTCATTATGTGAATCAGTTCAAACGGTTCATTACAGTGAATTGATTCAAAGCTTTAATTCAAGGAATATTGATAGATGTTTTACAGTCAAACAACCATGTAGAAATGGCTGGTTTTATCGGTTTTCATTTAGATGAAATGTTATCTGTTTGTTCAAACAGCATTGAGCCCATAGAGCAGAATGCTAATGTATGAAGAGTCAGTCAAAGACAAAGTCAACAGAACGTTTCTTCAAAGAGAATTTAAGACAACTTGAGTGAGTTTAAGCCTTTTTAAAAATTTAAATAAAACTTTTGTAGTAGAAATTGATTTTTAGTTCTAAAAAAAGACCCAAAGGGTATGTACAATTTTTGCTTTCATACAAATATGAAAGCATATACAGAGAAAATAAGGTCACTTGGTAAGTTTATTCATTCATTAAACTGTACATGGCATTGATTCGAAGAATTGTTGATTATAAACCCAACGATAGTTTGCTTTGGACAAGACGATGTCTAATGAATAACATGGGACAGTAACCAAATGTGTTTCCCGTGTTGTTTTGCATGTCGTTGTCTTGTCTCGTTCCCTACAGTTACTGGGAGTGGGTTCGAGAGAACGTGTTGGCTTGCCTCTCTATAAATACATCTCTCCGTCGACGTCAGGCTCTCCTCACATCATACGGCTAGCATGTGTTCTGCTCATCTCTCGTTTGGCACCGCTTCTTAATTAGAAGTGTGACGTGAGCTTTCGGTTTTAGGGTGAGCATGTGATCCCTTCTGGCCGTGGTAGAAAGTCTCTGACCGTTCAGAGCGCAGAGATGTATAAAGTACAAGAGTCCCATACTTGAGTAAAAGTACAAGTGCTCTATCAAAAAAGTGACTTGAGTAGAAGTTGAAGTGCTCTTTAAGCACCACACTTAAGTAGAAGTACTAAAGTATTGCAAGTAGTCTATTTTTTAATTTACTACTCAAGTACTGAAAGTAAAAGTAGAAGTATTGTGTTATGTAGTTAAAGAAAGTAGTCAAAAGTTTGAACATATTGTTTTTACTATTTCAAATGATTAACCTAAAGGACAAATCACAATTCCTTTGACTGTAACTTCTTGTAAACAAAAAACGGTTACTAGGGTCAGTTAGCCCAATTTGCAAAATTATGTCATTAATAACTTACCCTCATGTTGTTTCAAACCCGTAAGACATCAGAGGGTCATTTAGAATTTTTTGAAGCATCGAAAATACATTTTGGTCCAAAAATAGCTAAAAACTACGACTTTATTCAGCATTGTCTTCTCTTCCGTGTCTGTTGTAAGACACGCGAACGAATGTAACCGGATCTTTTTGAAACAGTTCACCAAATCGAACTGAATCGTTTTAAACGGTTCACATCTCCAATACGCATTAATCCACAGATGAATTAAGCTGTTAACTTGTTTAATGTGTCTGAAACTCCCTCTGAGTTCAAACAAACCAATATCCCGGAGTAATTCATTTACTCAAACAGTACACTGAACTGATGTGAAGAGAGAACTGAAGATGAACACCGAGCCGAGCCAGATAATGACTCGTTCACGAGTCAAGAACCGTTTCTGTCAGACGCGTCCGATTCGTGAACCGAGGAGCTGATGATACTGCGCATGTGTGATTTAGCGTGAAGCAAACCAACACACAGAGCGTCTGAACCGAACTGATTCTTTTGGTGATTGATTCTGAACTGATTCTGTGTTAATGTTATGAGCCCAGGTGCAGTCAACGCCAATGACGCCATTACATCGAGCGCAAAAGAATCGGTGAACTGTTTTCTTCAACTGGTTTATTGAATAGAACTGTCCGAAAGAACTACTGGTCATCCGAGAACCAATGCAACCGGTTCTTGACTCGTGAACGAGTCATTATCTGGCTCGGCTCGGTGTTCATCTCTCTCTTCACAGCAGCGCAGTCTCGCTTGATTCGCTCAATGATGTGGCAGCTTCATCAAACCTCCCATCTACAGTTCTGGCAGTGGTTTGTAATGAAATGATTCGTAACATTTTTATAATTGTAACGAGTAACGATGCAGCACATAAAAAAAAATATCGGAGTAAAAGTATTAAACTCAGCGAAAATATGTACTGAAAAAGTGGAAGTAGGAGAAAAAAATAATACTCTAGTAAAGTACAGATACCGCCTTTTAGTACTTAAGTACAGTAGTGAAGTTCGTTACTATACATCTCTGTCAGAGCGGCGGCTGCTGCTGGTTGAGTTCGGTGGTTTCACACTAGATTTATGCTACAACACTGACGCCGTTTGAACTATAGCGCTTGGGATCATACAGCTTTTATTTATTTTGCAGATTAATATTCATTTTCTGGAAGCAGTTTGGTTTTCTGAATCTCAGAGAGGATATTGTCTATGATGTTTTTTAATGATTTGAGCTGTTTATACAAGTGTCAAATGGGGGAGGGGTGTTTCTATAGGTCCTGGAAACATCAAAAAACAAGTAGAGATGGCAAAATGTTGACTCGTTTATTTCGGTTTCTGTCTGATGTGGTCCGATAGCCTCGGTTTATCAAGGGTTCTTCTGGCGTTTTGAAGTGTGATATTAGTCAACATCTTTAATTACAGACCATACAGATGTTTCCCAATAAAACATATTTTTCCTTGGCACATTAAATGTTCTGGGGTTCCCCCATGGCCTGTTTGGTTTCTTGATCAACATTTGGTAACGACATGTGTTACTGTGCCAGCTCCAGTTCATAACTTTAAAAGTTTTTCAATTGAATTCTGGATCTCCTTTTTAGCATGGTATGAAACAAAGGTCAGCATAATAAGCAAGTTTTACATCACAGTAATCTAATATTTATGAGACCAAGTTTAAAACTCATATAAAGAAAAGTTTTGCAGATTTGAATGTTTAGAAAAGTTCAGCTTTTCTAGTATTTGTGATATGTAAGTTGTTACAGAATATAATATCGACCTAGTTTTTTTTGGTGTTTTTTTTTCCTCCAAGTATGACTGAATACTCTTTGAATAGAAATAAACTGTGTCAGCGTTGTGGGCTGTTTTAAAGCTTGTATTTTTGTTAAAGCATTTGCATGAATTATTCAGCAAAACTCATTTATTCTTTGAGCTGCACATCTTTCTTAACAGGGCTATGGATAGTAGAAAGTAGGAATACTTTACTAGGTTAATGAATTTCTGGTGATGTTACCACTTTAAAGTGAAAAGATTGCATATAACTTTCCACAGACGAGGTTAGTAAGAGATTTTGTCACACTATTCTCCTGTCAACACAAATACTCTTCAAAAGTTTGGGGTCAATAAGATTTTTTGGAAGAAGTCTCTTCTGCACAGTAAAACAGTAATATTGTGAAATATTTACTTTTTAAAAGGTTGTCTATTTACATGTATTTTAATATGTAATTTATTTCTGTGATCAAAGCTGAATTTTCAGCATCATTTCTCCATTATTTAGTGTCACATGATCCTTCAGAAATCATTCTAATATTACTGCTCAAGATATTTCTGATTATTATTCATGTTGACATTTTTTTTATGAAAAATTTGAAAAAAATAAATAAAATAAAAATAACAACATTTATTTGAAATCTTTTGTAAAATTATAAATGTCTTTTCTGTCACTTTTGATATGTTTAATGCATTCTTGCTGAATAGAAGTAATAATTTCTTTCCTTACTGATCCCAAACTTTTGAACCGTAATGTAGAAGCAAAATTTATGTAAATTTAAAAAGTCTTACAAAATTACTTTATATTATTTAATAAAATAATAAATTATTATTACAAAGCATTTTCAGTTTTGGTTTCGGTGCAGAATTTTCATATTAGTGCAATCCTATCAACTATTAATTTTTTAGTAATGTTAATTATTTTCTGCGCCAAGTAACATGCAACAAATGCTAAACAAATGCTTGAAATTTTATGTTAAATGCAAAACTAAATCCACTTCCATTTAATGTTATATCACAGCATTGCAATAGAAATGTTACTATTTTATTGTTTTAATAAGCCATCTCTTCTGAAAAGGGAAACATTGTCCTAAAGTTGCTTTACTTTGCTTTTGGTTGCTTGAAACTGAGGTGGGTTTTCCAGATGCAGCTTAATAGCCATATTTCTTGCTGATGGAAAGAAGCTGTGGGAGTGAACAGTTGTTCTTGTTCTTGTGACATGAGGAATGGAACAAGACTAGGTTAAAGGCTCGAAAAGCATTTTTTGATGTTCTTTTAATAGTCGGGCAAATAGTTGTGCCTCACATACTAAATGCTTATAATGCCATTTTTTTCAAGTTTCCAATTGCAGAATATTAACATAATACCACCACATTTCCATAATGAAAATTCAATATTTACCAACTTAGTGAAATTGTAACAACTCATTTTGCAAGCAAAGAGGTCAGACAATCATTTACAGTAGCAAAAACATGCAGAAATAAACTCAATGCAAGTATGCAGATGCAAATGCTTGGTCAACATGATGCAAACATGCTGGGGTGGGAATCAGACAAACCTCAGATTTAATCTAGAATTAAATACAGACTCATTCAGACGCGTTGGTGTAAATGTTTCAACAGTTGAATTCAATTGAGATCATTTTATTTGCTCAAGCATTGCATTGACTAGAAGAGCTTTTTTGTTAATATCCACTATAATGCATTTTTTTTTCACTATTATGAATTACAGTTAGTGTATTTCAGAATAAAGTAATGCATGATTTAAATTATACCTTTTGCTTTCACTTGGGTGGAATTGTTCACTCAACATGTGTTGTGTTGTACTTCACAAGATGTTAACTGATAGACTGGAGTGGTGTGGATAACTCGAGGGTTATTGAGATGTTTTTATTAGCTGTTTGGACTCATTCTGATGGCACCCATTCACTGAAGAGGATCCATTGATGATCCAAGTGATGAAATGCTAAATTTCTCCAAATTTGTTCCAATAAATTTGTTCCGATTTGTGCCAAAGTGTCAGAGTGACAGTGTCAAATAGTCATGAAATACTGAATTATGACTTTAAAGTGTCATTTTTTAAAGACTTTTTTGGACTTTAAAGACTAAAGTGGACTGTGAGAAAAAAGCAATGTAGCCAATGTTTTTTTTTGTTAAGTACTTGGAGTGTACTTGGAGGCCCATGGAGTGTCAGTGACATGATAGTGGTTATGTGAGCTAAAAATGTTTAACCCGACTCATGTCAGTCCATCTCAGCTTCTGCATTATGCATTTGTTTCTAAGTCATTTGAATATTTAGAGTTTTTCAACTTTTTTTAATGTAAGCTAAATTAACATTTTCTATATGCGCAGGAGGATAAATGGATGATTGGTGAACAAGCATACCTTTAAGATAATATATGGATTAACAGACTGCCAACTCTGAATAATGGACCAATTGTGTGCAGCTGATGCACATTAATGAAGAGAGAAGGTTATAATGTTCCTCAGCTGTGTACATGATGAACAACATATTTATTTATTTGCATATTATTATTTTATTTTATATATTATTTGCATATTTTCAGCTGTTGCATTACATTTTTTTACTGTAATGAAATTGGCGATACAAGTCTTGAAATATTACAATTAGCCTATAAAACTACAATTGCAAATATTACAATTGCTTAGTTTTTTTGTATTTTATTGTTTATATAATAAAATAATAATATAGTTTATAATAATAATAAATACATTTGCATTTAGTCATTTAGCAGACGCTTTTATCCAAAGAGACTTACAAATGAGGACAATGCAATCAAAATCAACAAAATATATTAGATTTTCTTCATTTTTCAGTAAAATAGTACACCTTCTGTATTTATTATTTTGTTTTATTTAGTATTTTATCATTATTATTTATTTAATTATTGGTCAAACTATGCAGCCTGGCAAACAACTGGATTTTTTTTGATTGCAATCACAATTTTTATTGGAAAAATTGCATTTCATATATTTTCATCCCACCAAATCGACACCCTTGTACTTGAAAGTAGAAATGCCTACAAAAATGAACTCCAAGCATTCAAAGGTAATTTCTGACACCATTGTCTTGAATGCTTTCTTGAAACAAACCGGTTAAAGCAAACTAGTGCTGTTTCATGGTTTGATTAAGTTTTAGACTGTATATGTTTCCTACACCCCTTCCCAAAATCCAGTGAATATTTTCCTCCTGCTCGGACTGGCACTCCTTTGGGCTGCAGGCCATTGTCATTTATTTAGCAAGCGTTCCAGGTGTTCTGACAGGATGATGTATTTGTAGACCTTGGCAGTGCTGTGCAGGTGATATATTCGACGAGGAATGCTGAGAGCAGATATTTCCAGTGTGCTTTGGGCTTGTCCTGCGCTGTGACCACGAATCTCGCTTCTGTCGGCGCTCTGGAGCCAGTGATGACTTGCTTTCTTGGTATGACAAGGCATTTGCAATATTTTCTACTTGTACTATGAAATATGTTCTGAAAGCTACAAGAAGAACTACATAGAACGGCCAGGATAGAGCAAATCCCAGTCATTCATTTGCAAACACAGCTGCTGATTCTGTACGCGGATTTAGAATCCATTTGAGTCATTCTGACCCGATTGGACTCATCACTGCCAGTTTCTGTGCAGCATTCAAAATGAGCTTCAGCGCATGTTCCAAAAATATTTGATAATGATCCTGCCTCAAGCTCTTCCTTGTCTCCCGCTGAGAGAAGTATTAGGATTTTGAAATTAATATCATCATGCTATTAGATAGTTTTGAGTTTTAATCAAATACTACATTATGAGTGCCTCTGAATTGCTTATTGTCAAGTTAAAAAATGACTTTACATGCCAAAGGCAATTATGTGCTTTAATTACTAATAGGTTACAAGAAGCCTGAAGGCATCATACATTTGGCTGAGTGTGCTTCAGCTGAAATGAGGCTGGGTAGAGGAATCGTTTACCCAAAAATAGTGGTTTTGATTTAGTTATTTGACTCTTTTGAATCAGAATCATTCAGATTCAGTGGCACTGAATCATTCCCTCTGATTCACATGCACACACTTTCACGTGCGCTTTAGTCAGTCTTTGAAAGTAATACAACAGGCCATTTTCATGCTCACCCACAGGGATCTCTTGGTTTCATAGACAAAGAGTTGGCATACTGTGATAATGGCAGCAGCTTCTACAGAAAATAAAGGTGTCATGATAACCCGGTGCCCAAAGCCTGGCCTTTGCGTGGTAAAAGCTTTGACCGCTCTGAAGATAGACACTTCTGCACTCTTGAAAATACACTTATCTGCTCTCTCAGAGGCTTCACTTCATCTGCTGAGATAAGAGCCTATGAGGGTTCTGTGCCTGTTCACATGTGGGCAGCCATAAAACACGTCGGTGTTGGCTGATGCATCCTGGCCCGCAGATATGCACATCCGAAAAATGTAGAAAATCATACTGCAATGCCATGCATGCTTACAAATAAAGGTTCTTTATTTGCATCTCTGGTTGCATGAAGAACATTTAACATCCATGGAAACTCTTCATGCCACAGAAGAACTGATCACTGAAAGGTTTGTTGGAGAACCAATAACGGATGATCTAAGGCATTAAAGGTGTTAAGAGTGTAGTAATGGATTCTTTAGCCATATAATGCCAATTATTGTTCATATTTAAATGGAATAGTTCACAGAACAATTAAACCCTCATGTCGTTCCAAACCTGAAATGAATTGAAGACATATTCTGAATGAATGTGAATTGCTGTGTGAGTGATGTCAAGCTCCATAAAGAGACACAGTAATATTGTAAAAGTATAGGAATTTTGTGTTATATTAAATGTCTTCTGAAATGATTTAATAGCTTTTGATGGTCAATCACATTAAATGTCATTGTTTAGAGAGCAACAGTCGAGGCATTCAGTGATATTTCTGTATTATTTATATAGTATGTATTAATAATTTGTATTAGCTTTTATTTTATATATTCAGGTTTATATTTATCATTTTTATTTGCTTACTTATGTTTTTAAGATTTAACTGATTTTCATCAGTGTTTTTTTGTTGTTGAAAATTTTCATGTAATATAAATGTTTTATTTTGGCTTTATTTCAGTTCCAAATTTTATTTATTTATTTATTTTTAGCAGTTTTAGTTTTGGTTAACAATAACAACACTAAGATAAATGACAACAGTTGTTTCTTTTTTGGATGAACTATTCCTTTAAAAAATCTTATTTGGAGGGTGAATTGCATGCATAGTTACTTCATTTTTTATTTTATTTTTTTTAAATCAAGATGTCTACCTTTTCTCTGATAACCTCGCATCCCAACGCTGGAGTTTTATTGCCTTTTGCCTGGGCTTGTCTTGGCCTTTGTCCACTTTCTGGTGATGCTGGTGATTGCTGGAGATCAGGTTGCACGTTTCCAGTTTGTCTGGCGCTTTGGCAACTTGGTGTTTCTCTCAAACCTGTCTCAACATCACCACAATGCCACAGGCAGAAAACCCACTCATGTGTGATATCAAATATCATGTTCTGATGCAGATGGAACATTTTTGGGTGGGGTTTTAGTGGTTCACAGTTTGTTCATATGTTGATCTTACAATGAATGAAAATGTAATTGATCATTGCATTTAATAATATAATATAAGTCATTTAGTATAGTGCTGTGTGTTTATTTCTAATTCAAAGTACAATTTCTTAGCCTGTGATTCTAAACCAGGAGCAAAAACCTTTTAGTGGCATATATATATATATATATATATATATATATATATATATATATATATATATAAACATTGCAAATATTTTCCAAAACCTAGTAACGTGAGCAGCCTACACTGGCTAGAAACTAGAAACTGAGGCAGGGAACCAACTGAAATAGAACTTATTTAGAAATGGACGATAACCATCCATTGATGAAATTTACAGGAAACCCACACTTGACTTTAACATTTACCATTTAGGGCCCTATTTTAACGATCTGAAATGCAAGTGTCAAAGCGCGAAGCGCAAGTAAGTTTGTGGGCGGGTCTCGGCGCTGTTGCTATTTTCCCGGCGGGATAAATGGCTCTTGCGCCCGGCGCAAATCTAAAATGGGTTGGTCTGAAGTAGCTTCATTATTCATAGGTGTGGTTTGGGCGTAACGTGAAATAAACCAATCAGAGCGTCATCCAATATTGCCTTTAAAAGCAGATGCGCAAGTTCCATTATGGATTGCTATTATTATGACGTATTTACCAGGCGCACGCCAGGAGCGGTTCACAGCCGAGGAGACTGATGTTCTTGTAAGAGCAATGAAAGACAGAGAAGTTGTGTTGTATGGGGATGGGAGAAACCCACCCAAAATAGCGTCGGTTAAACAGGCGTGGGAGGAAAAGCCACAATTGTTTCATCGATTTTTTTTTCCTGGTTCTTGACGGACAAACCAATTTGTCAGATGTCCTTATATACATATATGACCTCAAACATGTCTGATCCTTAATTACTACAATTAGCCTGAATAATTTGTAAGCTAGATTTATGCCTATTTTTTTCACATCTTCGTGGCACACCACAATGATTTCCGTCATCTCATGTGTTAATATTTTTTTAAGTGTAACAATTTATGATTTGCAAAAATAACTGTTGCATCTGTGTAGATTACATGAGCAAAGTGTATGCGCGTTGTGCACGCTATACGTTATGGTCAAGCATGCGCCCTTAAAATAGCATAAGGAACAACGCGCAACGCGCCACTGACTTTAGACTAGGTTTTTTTCTGGTCAGTGGCGCAATTGTTTAATGGAACAGCAAAATAGCACCAGGGATTGTTTGCGCCGGAACACGCCTCCTTTTTTGCGCTGAACCGCCCAGGGAGCGCAAGTTCATTCACTAGTTTAGCGACGTGCCTCTGTGGAGGGAAAAGCGCGCTTTGCGCAGGTGCAAAATAGGAATGACACATGCGTCGGTGTACAAAGTCAATTGCGCTGGGTGCAAGATAGGGCCCTTAATCATTTAGCAGACGCTTTTATCCAAAGCAACTTACAAATGAGAACAATAGAAGCAGTCAGACCAACAAGAGAACTACTTCAACAGACTTCAACAGAGTTTCACAATTAAGTTCTAGAAAGCACATAAATACAAAGCACGCACATATAATACGTCAAATAGTCCAAATTGAATTTGATTGACCTTTTTTAATCAGTATTTTCTAGGTATGAATTATATACACTACCATGCAAAACGCAGTACGATTAATTTATTAATTAATGCATTTATTTATATATTTATCTTTTTTTAGAGTAATTAATACTTTTATTCAGCAAGGACAGATTAAACTGACCTAAAGTGAGAGTAAAGACATTTATAATGCTACAAAATGTTTTATTTCAAATAAACACTGTTCTTTTGAACTTTCTAATCATCAAAGAATTTTGGAAAAAAATGTTTTGTGTATCGTTTACACAAAAATATTAAGCAGTACAAATGTTTTCAACATTAATAATAATAATTCTTCACATTTTAAACAATATTACTGTTTTTACTATATTTTTGATCATAAATAAAATCATACTTCTTTCAAAAACTGAAAAACATTTTTACAGAACCTACATTTTAATACATGTATAATTCATTATATATTGTTTCGTCTGCTGTCTGGGTTTAGGTTTAATTATGAATTCATTATAAGTTTTAAAATGTGTGGCTTTGTGGACATCACAATTATAAGCAAGTGAGTTTCTCTAAAAACGAAATATGATCTTTTTTCTAGTAGTCGCTGTTAGACTGAAGAGAACCAGGTGGTTTCAGCACCTGCCCTTAATGCGAGGCTCGGATCCTGCTCTCCATTTGGCCGTGCTTCATACAAACAATGTGTTTCTTCTGCCAGCTCCGCTGCACACTCCCCTGTGTGAGGCTATAACCAAAGACCTCGACTGGAAGCTCGCTTTTTATCCCACCCGCTGTTCAACTAATTACCTGCCCACAGTTTTGGCCGGGGAAAGTGTTAACCAGGCTTACTTGGCATGATATGCAGGCCGCATTTTGCTGTTTTTGTTCAGGAATTAGTGGGAATGGGCTTCATTGAGCGTGGCTCATTAGGAGTCCAAGTGAAATCAAATGCAATTAGAAATCCAGTCTGGCATTAGTCCCCGTGCTCCTGCTTTCACCGTCCTCTCTGTTGGAGATTCACTCTCTCCGGGTGTTGAAGCAGTTGGTTCCCGGTTGGATGTGGATGTGAGCTTGTGCACTTCCTGCTCTGGAGAACTGGGAACTCGTCATTATTTTCCACCCGACAGGACCCCTGTGTTCCCCTCATCCCTCATTAAACCCAATGGCCTCTCCCTGACCCGAGAGGATTATAGCATCAGTGTGAATGTGTTCCTCGAGATCTCTTTGCCCACTTCTAATGTGGTGCTTTTTCATCCCTGGTAGGTCAGAAACTCGATATAACCTGTAGCTATTATGATCTGGATGGTGGTTGATTACTGGTTGAATAGGTTAATGGGTGTAAGGGGTGTAGTAACGCATCCATGTGTTGATACGAAAATTGTAGTTTTATTCTGGCTGTCTCCATATGTTCTTATAAAGTAAACAAATAAATAGATCTGAAATTATAGTTTTTATTGTTAACTAAAACTAAAACCATAATTGTTTTACTTGAAATAAAATGAACTAAATAAAATATATATAAAAAACATTTTTATTTCAGCTAATTGTCAAGGCAACATTTCTGATTTTCATTTAGTTTTACTCGATACTAAAATAACTAAATCTTTTTTTTTAAACAAACAAACAAAAAAACTAATAAACATGTCAGAAAGAATACAATTACTTAAACTTCAACTTAAATAGTTGAATAATAATATTAATTAACTATAATAATATGTCAATGACAAATACATTTTTTAATTGTTTTTGAACAAAGTCTTTTATGCTCACAAAGTTTACATAAATTTTACAACAAACAAACAAACAAACAAACAAACAGTACAGTAAAAGAGTCAAATATTATTAAATATAATTTTCAGCATCATTACTCCATTCTTCAGTGTCACATTATCCTTCAGAAATCATTCTAATATCTGATTGGCTATGTGTGTGTGTGTGTGTGTGTGTATATGAAGATAATTTTGGGCTATTTCCTTTAATCGTATAAAAATGCACAGTATGCCATCCATCTGTGTTCCATAATTTAATTTAATCAATTAGTTTTAACATCATTATAATTTTCTTTCTGAATAATTACTGCTGTTTATATTCAAAAGCAAGTTAAGAAAGCACAAATGCAATGTACAATGCACAAGATGTCATAATCTCATAACCAGCACTTTATATTAAAAGGTATTTCTGTCATTTTTGTTAGCATTTGTGCCCTAAGCCCTAGTTCATTTCGTTTCTTGTACAGTTTGGCGAAGTGAATTAAGCAGTCGAGTGAGCGTCTTGTGTGCTACAGGACAGTGGAATCAATATTTGCATGTCTTGGCTTGTCTCTTTCTCAACACGGTTTCCTTTGTGGTGAATTATGCATGCGGCCGGTTCATCCAGGGACTGTAGCAGTTGTAGTGCTGACCAGAGAGGGCAGAATGAGCTTTATCCCAGCGGTGACCTCACCGATCACTCCATCAGCCTTCAGCGCTGACCCTGTGTGTCTCACTGACACATGAGCCGAACACAAACCACACAAGCTGCTGTTCTTGGCTTTCTGTGACTCAGTCTGATGTATTCTGTTGAGCGGCTGTTAGTATACAAAGAGTATATTACTGAATGTTTCTTTAAATATGTCAAGTCAAATGTATTTGTATTGCACTTTTCAGAACACACACTGTTTCATGTGTGTTTATACTTGCATTTAGCAGATCAGAGCAGGGCGATAATGTACTGTACATATATGAGGATAAAACTGGACATACCTGTATATCCAACTTTATTTTAAAAGCTACAGGCAACTGGTTCTTCACTTTTGGCTTTAAAATGACTTTTTACACTTTTATTTGGCTGCTAAAAATCTCCAGTAATTGACGACAAGTTACTACATATTAATTTACATATTATTTACTTATTTGATAAATTTCTTTTTAGGTCTGACTTTTTCCAGTATTTTTGCAATAAAATGCCTTTATCTTGCTATGGTTTGTTTTATAGCAACATAAAGAATTAAATGAATATTTTCACAAAGAATTTGACTGCTTTATTGGAAAAGACGCTTCATAAAATAAATTTAATTGTGAATTTTTCTTTGTTGACAGTTTTGGCTTTTGCTCACAAGAATGCATTTATTTGATTAAAAAAAACAGTAAATGTTGTAAATATAATTATGATTTAAATTGACTGATGTTTTAATATATTTTACAGTGTAACTTTTGCAATATATGTTTTTATCTTGCTATGGCTAATTTCATAGCAAGCCATATGATTAAATTAATATTTTAACAATTAATTATACGATTGGAAATAACACTTCATAAAAAAGTTTGATTATTTACCTTGAATTTTCTTAACACTTCTGGCTCCTTTGTAAACCAACGAATATCTTTCATGCATTTTTTTGCACATTTATTGTACACAAGATTTGGTGTGGGTTTTTTTTTTTTTCTCAGAAATTACTAGTCAGTTTGACAAATAATTATAAAGAATTGTCAGGTGTTGTGGCATATTCTTGATTACCACAATAATGTCAGCTCAATCCTTGTTTCTTTTATTAAGATGAGGAATTTATACTGGAGGGCAGCAGACACGGAATGTAGTTCAATTAATATGAACTGAATGAACCAAGTGGAATGGATTTGAAGAAGCAGCACTGTGGAAGTCAAGGCTGTAGCTAAAACGTGGACTGGAGTTTAATTTTAGGTCATTCTTCAAGATGGTAAAAGTTAGAGGGTCCAACCATTGGTCTGGTGGGTTTTGAACCGCCCACACACAGTGCTTCTGTTCTGACACCCATGATTCAAAGTCTTCTCAAGTCCTAAGATAGTTTTGACTAAAGTTTAGGTTGCTGTTGTTCACTGATGATCTTGATTCTTCATTTTATTATTGTTCCAAATCACTTGTATTATCAGCCCAATTTGGGAGCAAGTAAATAATAACAGAATTTAAATTTAAATGACAGAATTGTAAAAGTTATCAGTATCAACCAATAACTGTGTCCACTTAGTAACTAAAAAACCCATTTTCACCAGGAACATGATGTTTGTTCTATATAGTTTGTGTTCTTCCTGTTCTTCATCTTCTGTGGAATAAAGAAAGAAGATACAAAAACATTGGAGCTCAAACAACATTGGACTCCACTGACTTTCATTGCATGGACGTTCTTCAAAGTAGCTTTTTTCTGTGTGTTATACAGAGAAAGCAAACTTTGGAAAGACATGAACAACCGATGACCATTTTTTTTTGTTTTGGTGAATTATTCTTTGAAGGCACTAACATTTTGAAGCATATTTGCATGTTTTATTTTTTATATTTTGGTGCTCTATCAAAAGTAAGCTGTGCCAATATTGTTTATAACTATGTATAGTAAATGTCTCTAGTAAGAGTAAGAAGGAGCAGCAAAGAGAATAAATGTCTAATAGAAAGGAGAATAAATAGGAACAAAATGCTCAATGATGGTTTTTCATCAGTGGTGACCCATCCTTTCCAAAGGCTTAAGGAAATGATAGAGATTCGACTGTGGAGTTTCTCCACCCACTCCTCCATACACATAATAGCAGCATGGAGCCAATGAGACTATTGTTTTATGCACAGAATTAATAATGCACCGTGGAAGTCATTTTGCTGTGCTTATGTTGTCTATTGCATTTATTAATATCAATGCATTTGGTTTCTTATGACATTAAATAGGTTTATAATGCGTGTTTGAAGTGCTATAAGGAGTGCAGATTTACTATATGTCATTTTCTAGATGAAAAATGTTTTTATTTTCTCATGCCTGAATTTTTCCAGGCCGTCTCCTTGTTTTTTCATGCACTAGTTTTTAATGGGAGACGGAGACAGATGCCTGTTAATGCTTGCTTCAAAGGACGTCTTGTCTCATGATGTGATCTTTTATGACCTTTGGAAATGCTGATCTTCTCCGCAGTCAGCGTTGGCCCTGCAAGCTAAAACTAGTGCATAGCTGTGAGGAAATGAGCCTGGTTGTTTCCAACAGGGTTGAAGGGGGCGTTTGGATCTCAGATGCATGCTGAAAGCAAAAGACATGGAGTGTGATTGTTGGTGTGGAGTGTGTGTGTGTGTGTGTGTGTGTGTGTGTTCGTCTCATAGATTGGCATTCCTTTGGCTTGAACTCGTGCTTAGCGACGCATAACTCTCCACGAGAGATTAAAGACAGTGGGAGTCTGACACAGCCACAGCAACTTTTTCTAGAGCGCCTGTCCTTTTTTTTATTTTTTTTTATTTATGATAATGTCTTTCAGCTCCAGCTTGGTTTATTTTTAGCTTCCCAACTGTCTCCTAATTCAAAGTGGAGCCCAATGACAGTGTCACGACAACCTAGTAAAAGCGTATTTAAAATGACACGTCGCATCTCGTGTGAGTCGAACCTCTGCAGCCTCCTCTTCTGATTTCTCTCGTCTACAAGATGTGGTTTGCGTCCCATTCTGTTACCTTACTGTAATGGACTTCATGTTTTCTCTAGAGAGGTACATGATGGATTACAGAAGATTTGCTCACATCTCTCATTTTCATTCTAATCGAATACGTGAGGGTGGATAATATCAAAATGTAACACATACATTTTCAAATTCTACACAAACCGCTGTTAAGCATAAGCAGCTTAATGCAAGATTGGTCTTATTTTACATGATTCATCGATGCAGCGTTGGAAAATAAAATGGTTGCAAGCAGTGTATCATCTTGATGTTTTAGCTTACACTGTATTCAATTTGTGCTGATTTAAATTATGCTATCATGATAGTCATCATGTGGTACAGTTATTTTATACTGTTAAAATACAGGGAAAATAATATTTTTCATATTTATTTGTTTGTTTGTTTATAGTTGTATTTATTTTATAGTAAATTTTTATTAGTTAATTTTATTTATTTGAGTTAATGGTTTTGTTCATTTAGTGTATGTGTGTGTATGTATCTGTGTTCGTTTACATCTCTTATTTGATGTTTTTAAATACAATTATAATTGTATTTATTTTTTGGTTATTTAAATGTTTATTTACTTTATGTATATATATATATATATATATATATATATATATATATATATATATATATATATATATATATATATATATATATATATATTTTTATCATTTGTTTTATTTAATGTGCTTGTCTTTTCGCTTACATACATTACTCATTCACATTTTTATTTTTTTATTAATTTAGGCCTACAAAGTCTTTTACATATTTAAATATTATATGTTTATTAATTTCAATATTTTTATATTTAAATATGGACAGTCCATTTCTGCATGGCTCATAAATTCACTGAGGAGTGAACGTGTTAATGTTAGTGTAAATCTATATAATATAATATACTCTTATTTTAAAACGGCAAGAATATCTGGTTTCCCATGAAAAGTGATGATTAAAGAATAGAAAGTTTGATCCATTTCAGTATCTCATTGATATTTGTAGTCTCCAGTGCTATTTATCTGTTCTTTGTCCTAGTTTGATCTTTTCTCTCATTAAATGTGTCCAATTAAACTGTAGACCGCACTTGCCCTGGATGCACATGAACTACATGTTGAGCAAAACCAGTGAGAACATGCAGACAGCTGCTAGCTCTTTCTCCACGGACGAGAGTAATGTTTACAGGCTGACCAGATGGCCAGGGTCAACATGAGCCACGACATTGTTTGAAACTCAAGTCTCGTTAGTGACTGCGTTCACCTCCCTGCGGCTCCGCAGACCTGCCGCTGTCGGGGTTATGATTCCCTGCCCCTTCCTCTCAAGCTCTACACCCGCAGGCTTTTATTAAAGATGGGAAATCTTGAAGACAGGCCCGTGCTGTGTTTTCACCCTTAGGTCTGAGACACACTGTTTCCTACAGAAAGCAGGAGCATTGGAGTGTGTATTAATATAGTTTCCTCAAGTTTCTTCTTTTATCCTAGTCACGGCTATACTAAATTTTGTTCTTCGGAGTAAAAATATGTTTAGAATAGTGATATACCTACTGTTAGTGGACATCTTGATCCTGCTACAAATGGTGTTCAGATGAATATGTAAATATGTGCTGAGCTTTTCCTCTTAATAATGGTGAGAAATAGAGGTGAGAAACCAGCGGTTAAGAAAGCATCTGATCATAGTGATGTGGATGTTTGCACTCATCGAGAAAAGTCACATTGTTTATTTATTAAGTGCTTAAAAGTTAAGATAATCCGTATAAAAGGTACTAAATGTCTTCTATGTATATAATGTTTGCTTATTTAAATAACATTAGCATTGTATTAAAGTCTGTATTAAAGTCTTCTTTCTGACCCTTTAGGTACATGTTTTGATACTTTATTTATTTATTTATTACAATTTAATTTATGTATTCTTAGTTTATTTATGGTTTTTTTTTATTTTTAGTTTATTTAAATGTATTTGCTTTTATATTAGCTTTATTTATAATATGTATTGTATGTTTTTTTTTTTTACTTTTTGTATTATTTTCTATTTGTGCTTTGCCCATTTGTTTACTAAAATGTAAATTTTTGCTTATTTTATTTTTTAGATTATTAACAACAGATTGCTTGAAAGCAAGCAGCTTTACAGTTTTAAACATGGAAAACCAGCGTCAGTGTCACTTTTGATTACAACTTCAATATCTACTATAAAACTGTGTTTGTTTTTGTCTGAACAAAAGTAATGAACTGGAAACATTTTCCACATTAAAAAAGGCGGAGCCCCAAAGCACATCTACCTATTATGTCATTTCCACTGACCAAAGAGAGTTCAGAGATGTTTACCAGGCAGAAATGAGCTTTTTTGGAAAGTTTGCTTTGGCAAGCTGTCCTGAACTTCCTAAATGAACTCTAAATGAACTTTGTTTGGCCTAATTTTGTTTTGAAATGACCATTGTTTGAAATGACCATTTTTTTTCTTTGATTCGCTTCAGGTATATCAGGGCTTTCATTCCGCTGTTGCCTGTGTTGTTGATTTGTGGAGTATACGCAGGTTGTTTTGATAATGGCAGCTCGGAGAATAAATCCCAAGTTTCCAAGTGTGAAATCCCAGTGTAATTACAGGACAGAACAGGATGATATTAACTCAAGTCGAGTCGTTATGATTAATGTCACAGTCTGCAGTGGATAATTAATCAGCTGTATTTGCCCTTGAGGCCAGACATCCTTTTGGACCATCTGGCATGGCATTGCAGATTAACTTTCCAGTAGCCTTTAGCCTTTAGCCCCAGTCAAAAGTAACTCGAGTAAAAGTTACGACTGCAGGGAAGTTTTTCTGACTCTGGAGAGACAGAAGGCCTTGCAACGATGTGTCCTAGTTTTTAGCAAATGTGCTTTGTGTTAGAAAGTTAGTTCATTCGGATGCTGCTTATTCCCTGTGTTTGATGTAGAAAATGTAACCATCCAGATGGTTGTTTTCAATACATCGCTGCAGTGTACTTTTTAGCCCAGCTCAGAAGTTAGCAATAGCATTATGCTGTTTAATTTTCCCATTTATTAGCAACCACTTTTTCAAGACAATTAAAAGCTTTTAAAATTTCACAGCTTTGAGTGCCAGACTTATTCAGGATTGGCTCAACCAATGGTGTGAGTTTAGTGATCTGTTTGAACTTGTCATTAGTTTAGCAATACCATTTGTTGTTAAGATGCATGGTGTGGTTTAAGATGTTCATTATTATTTTTTATTTTTTTTGCCATTTATGTGGCAAAGAATCGCATGCAATATAATTATGCTCATTATACTGCATACTTTAAGTAGTTATTTTTCAGTACTCTACAAATGGCGATTTTTCTCTGTCAGCAGAGGGGGATTACAGGATAAATGGACTTTGGCAAACCAGTCGTGCCTAAGCCATTAATGTCTTATTTTCTTGATTGCACAGACAGCAGAGACGAGCGTTGCACTTTTACTCTAAGCATGCATTGTTGTTTGTGGAAGTCAAATGCCATCTTTTGTTTAACAAGCAAAATGGGAGCGTGTAGTTGGCACTGTAGTGACTCCTATAAAAACATCTCTATTAGATTAGACTGAGTTTAACAAGCTATTACAAGCAATTACTACAGTCTCTACACTTTATACTGTACCACAGTCTCATTTTCTAATTCAGTAATGCCATGTTGTTGTTTATTTATTTGATTTTTGCTATGGTACATGCTTAAACATGTAAACATGCTCATGAACCTATGTCTTTTCTTCTCGTTTGGCCATCTATGATTTACTAACTTGACTTAAATGATGTGGTTTTAATTTTTCATGCATTTTCAAAGTCATCTTTGGGTATAAAAGAACAGATCACATTGCAATAGTATTGCATTTGGAGCAAGGAAAAATGTGGGATTTAACAAATAGACAGTGTGGATTGTGCATTAGCAGTTTGTCATTAGCAGAGTGTCTTTTTTATATTATCTGGATGGACTTTAAAGGGATAGTTCACCCAAAAATGAAAATTACCACATGATTTACTTACCCTCAAGCCATCCCAGGGGTGTTTGACTTGTTTATTTTAAAAGAATACAATCAGAGTTATATATATTTTTTAAATTATCTGGCTCTTTTAAGCTTTATAATGGCAGCGAATAGGTGTTATTTTTCAATAGCCCAATAAAGTGCATCCATCCATCATAAAAAAGTGTCCCACATGGCTCCGGGGGGTTAATAAAGCCCTTCTGAAGCAAAGCAATGTGTTTTTGGATGGACAAACTTTTTTGGGCTTCAAAATCTCGTCCCCCATTCACTCCCATTATAAAGCTTGGTAGAGCCGGGACATTTATTTTTTATTTTTTATGTAACTCCGACTGTATTCGTCTGTAAGAAGCAAGTCATATAAACCTAGGATGGCTTGAGGGTGAATAAATCATGGGGTAATTTCCACGTTTGGGTGAACTCTCCATTTAATAGAACAGGATGCAGCATCATAAATCTGTATCATAAGCACATATGTTGTCATGCTGCTTCTCAGATGGCCGTCGTGGATTTTCTATCATCCACCAGAGACTCGCATCAACTGCTTTCCTCTAGATCTGCTTCAGTATCTTTAGAGGCTGTTCTTCACTTGATCCCGCAGATGTTCAAACAGCTGTAACACGTTCATGAAGTTGTGCGTGCTGTAGTTCTCTCTGTGTAAGTGTGTCGGGACGGGCATTTGGTACAGGTTTAATCTTGTTCTGATTACACCGTCATTACAAGCGGGTTGGCAGCGTTGGTGAAACCAGCATTTGCCATGCAAGCTCTGATTTCCACTAATCTGATTTAAGGCACAAATGCCACGCATGCCAACCGGCTGCTATGGCAACAATGCCAAATATAAACATAACAAAGAAAACTTAGACAGTTTGGCTGCCTACGTTGTAGTGCTCTGTTTTTTCTCATGCATCTTGCACGCTTGTCAACTTGATAGAGTAGATTCAGTGTCATCCACCAACCCACCACGGCAGATTAAAGACACACCTTTAACTCCAACGCCACGCTTTCTTTTCAGCAGCCAACCGTTTGAAACATCATGAGAAGAAGTTGCATTTTTCTTAGTTTTCAGATTTCTTTTTAGCTTTTTTTCAGTAATATAAGTACAAACTTTTTATTTCAGTTTTTGTTTTTCATCTGAAATTTGTATTTGTTTTATTTCAATTAAAGAAAACCATTTCAATAGTTAACTGTAACACCACTGTGGTGATAGATGTTGATAGATTTGGCAGTAAATAGTTTTGTTTTAGAAAACATAACTTTTTTATTTTAGAAGCAGTTGTATTTTTTTTTGTTAGTTTTTTTTTTAATTTAAAACCAAATCATTTTTTTAATTAAAATCAAATGAATATTTTATAGCCAAAAAAATTATTTTATTTGATTAATGATTGCTTTTATTATATTATATTATAAATTGAGTTATTATATTTACCCGTTTAATTTATTTTTATTATGTAATATATTTATTTTTCTTTTTACTTAATTTTTTATTTATTTATTTATTTTTTACAAACAGAGGGTTGAAGCTATTTTAAAAATGTAAAGTTTATATATATATATATATATATATATATATATATATATATATATATATATATATATTATTATTATTATTATTATTATTATTATTATTATTATTATTATTATTATTATTTATTATAATTTAAAAAAAAAATTTGTGGACATGCCACAGATGCTTAAAAAAAATGCTTGCATTGAACGCACAGCATTCATTTCAAGTATTTACTTTCTAACTGTACATTCCTGGTCTTATCACACACAGTCCATTTATTTACATTTGTTTTGCTGTTAGTAAGAGTGTATTATGTTGTGGAGTTGCGTGTGGTCATCAGCGTGGAGGCCTGTGGAGCAACTCCTCATCGAGGTGCAGCTGAATTATGGATGTGTTTATTCCACAGCCCACTCCATCACTTCCTGCATGCGGGGAACTTCCTCGCCCCGGCCCGAGTGTGTTATGAGAACCGGTTGCACTGCGCTCGGCTGGCTGCTTGTGTTTGAGTAATGGTGCAGGGTTGCAGTTATTCCTGACCTGCACGTGTGAACTCATTGCTGTTCATTAGAACAGGAGCCGTGTGGTTTGTGCTGTGCTGTTGTCTCGCCTGCCGTCCAGCTTGAAGAAATAGACTTGTGGCTTATAATTCACGGCCCTGCTTATCTGTACACAGTTGTACATAACAAACAAGCTTCATATTAAACCACCAATTAGGAACTTTTTGACTTATTAGCTGTATACTGTTTTATTTTATTCCTTTCATTTCAGCTTTAATAGTTTTAGTAATTAGCTAATTTTGAATTTATTTTGTATCATTTTTATATAATGTGTATCGTTATAGAAATTATCTATTTTTTATTTTTGAAGTTGGAATTTATTTATCTGATATCTATATTTTATTTAATTTGAGCTTCATTCAGTTTGTTAACCGTAACGACCGCTGAGATAAAGATTTTTGAAGCCAAATCATAATTTAAATCACTGTCCAATACTTTCCAATTAGTATGTATTTTAATTATGTCTTGCTCTTTATAATTTTTTTAAGAACCAAAGTAAAATTATTTTAAAGGAAAATATTAAAATGTAATTTGTATTTCTAATTTTTTATTTATATATTTTATTTATTTGTAACATTATTTTTTTTGTACATTACTTTTATCTTAGTCTATACTTTTACTTTCTAAATGTGCATTTCTTGTTTTATCACATGCATTTACCTGATTATAGTATTTGCTCACTTTTCCAAAACTAGTTAATTTGTGTTGAATAAAATTAAGTCCCACCCAAGTTCTTTTTTGCTCAATAATAAATAACAGACAGCCTTTCATTCAGCCTTTAAGGACACCACAACCATTTGGAAAATACACAGAAAAAAGTCCTTTTAAACATCTGCTTGAGTCATATTAAAAATATTAGTCTGCACACAATGACCCGGTAGGATAAACCCTGTGGTGTTGGCGAATCATGAAGTCTTTCGATTGCATCATCCCGTCCTATTTTCAGACACCCCATATCAGGTTACCCACTGAGCCAACAGGTCAGCCGAAGTTAATACAGCATCCTACAACACAACCTCAAGCTTTACCTTTCATCTCAAACCCGGAGAACATCAGGGCCGAAGCCCGGGCAGGTTCTGTCTCACTGTCCGCAGGCATCCTGACCTGTTCATTCATCCGTGCTGAAGAGCAGAGCTGAAGGAAGACCTCAGGGGCTTCACATTGGAATGCACAGCATCACCGATTACTCAATGGAGAGAGCGAGGAGAAGGAACGGAGAACGTGATGGAGAATGTGCAAGAGAGGAGAAGGGAGGGCGAGACGGGCGAAAAAGCAGGAATGTCGCATTCGGAATTCCAAACAGCCCCTTAATCCAAGTGCCGACTGAAACACTGCTTAAAGCATTTGCTGAAGCTTTTATCCCACCATAGTGCAAGAGCAGCCTACAAAGCAGAGGTCGAGAGGTCAAGAGCGTGAACGGAGATTTCTAAGAGCTCGCTTCTGACTGTCTGTGCACACTTGTGTGTGATTCACATAATGACGTTAAATGTCTGTAACCCTTTCTACACTGCAAACGAAGCAGGTTAGATTCTCGTATTGGTTCTCGAAATCAAACTAGCATTTGGACAGTCGGTAGACATTTTTCTGAAAGCCTGGTAGCTGGTTAATAGCCATTGCTAGGGTTCTCTAGATAGATGCTTTGGTATTTTGACGAGTTGCTGAGTGTTGGCTTCTAGCTAGTTAAATGAAATTGTAGAATATTTTGGTTACTTGCCAGGTGTTGCTCTGGGGTGCTAGTTTGTGGTAGTTATAGTAGAAATTCTGTGTTTGACTAGTTGAGACAACATTTGGGGGAATTCTGTTTCACTCATGTTTTTATGTAGTTTTGTTGAAATATTTGTGACTCAAAACGGTTGTGTAAACTGGAAAGTATGCAGTTGCTTTCTTCCACAGTGAATGTGTTTTCAGGCTGTTGCGCCAGATGTGATGAGCATTAACCGCATGTTTTCCTGCGCCAGGATGTTTTCTGACCTTGGTTCTTAATATGTGCTTCCTTGTTTTCTTTTTCTCAACAGGTACGACTATAAAGAAATGCTGCATAACTCCACTTTTTGTCTCGTGCCTCGAGGACGCCGTCTGGGCTCTTTCCGTTTCTTGGAGGCTCTGCAGGTATATTTTTCCAGTTCATTCCCATTGCCAGTACTGCTAGCCAACGAAAGACACTTTAGCAGTTTGCATGCATGTTATACATGCCCACACACATACTTTATCCATGAAATCCCTCATGCTCACCAAAGCTGCATTCATTTGATAAAAAATACAGTAAAAACAGCAGTATTAAGTTAAAATAACATATTCATATTTCATATAAGAAGCAAATTGAGGTATTCCAAAGATCTCATTTGTGGTATTTCATTCCTATGTCAAATAAATAATCCACTTTTATCCATAACCAGCACTATTCTGTGGCGTCTGTTGTGTGGGAGTGTGGCTGTGCTCTTTCAGGTTGTCTGTTGTTGTGCAGACATAAGGCTTAACAGGCCATTATATATTGTGTTTTGAATTGTGTGGGTGTTGAGGATTGACTAGCTGAGGTTTGCAGGGCTTTAATGCTGCATATGTGCACTTGTGTCTGTCTTCAGCTCTCAAGGGCTGTATTGGTCTGTATGTATTTCAGCAGATTGAAGCGCTGGTTAATGACACTGCGAGGTTTAGTCCATAACAGCAGGATGATATTAGAGATGACGGGAGGTCAGGGACAGGACAACAAGCCTGTGCAAACACACACATAGATATGCTTTGAAAATATTACATTTGATCTAAAAAGGAAATTTCTGTTGAGGTACTGCGATGCTGTGATGGCTGATAAGGAGTTTAATACAAGCTATGATACTGAATTATTACCACTTTTGTGTGCTATGATACATGTCCAAAAAGCATACAGTATTTTTAACTGAGGTTTATGGCCAGAAAACATTGAAATACTGTTATACCATGTTCAAAAAACCTTGGTATATGGTAGCATGTCCACACTTGAACAAAAACATATTATACACACCCAAAAAGTTTATTTTACACGATTTGGTATCAAGCTAATGTTTTGTGAGCAAATTATATGTATATATAGTCACTGTACTAAGGTTATAAAGTTATTTTGAGCTTTTGGGATAGTTTTAACTGTAACTTCATCCTGAATAATAAAAGCAGCTCTGCTCTAATGAGTAATAATTGCAGCTGATATGCAAATTGGAGACCAGGTATTATAAACAATGCACCATCTGTCTGTTGGTACCTGCTGCTTCAGAAACAAGACACAACAGCTCATTTGTAGCTGAATAGTGAACATGTCTGACAGTGTACATACAAAGAAGAGCTGCTTGGAAGTGCTTGGTTTCATTTGGCCATTGTCCATATTGCACATTGCTGTATATTGCCAAATTGGTGTGCATATATATATATATAACTATTAATTATTAAGATTTTATCCCCCTGTAGGTTTGTGCATTTGTCTCTGTCTCCATTCTTGATGATTATCTCATTGTTATGACCCGTGAGGCCCGAGTTCAGACAGGCAGAGCCACGCTTTGTGTTTCCCTCAGTCGCTGCCAGATTTCAGAAACATGACTGATCTGATAAACCAAGATTCCCTCATTTCTCAGTCTGAAGTCAGAGCTCCTCTTGCTTTTAGACTTTCCACTCGAAGACGCTAATAAAATTTTCATGACGCTTGTTTTATGTTTCGTCAGCCTGTTCTAACGTGCCTCTCTCTCTCTGTGTGTGTGTGTGTGTGTGTGTGTGTGCAGGCCGCTTGTGTTCCCGTCATGCTCAGTAACGGCTGGGAGCTTCCCTTCTCAGAGATCATCGACTGGAGCATGGCCTCTGTCATTGGGGATGAGAGACTTCTTCTACAGGTACGACTTCCAGAATAGATCAGGATAGGAGCTAGTTCAGCTCATTCTGTTTCTTGTTCCTGTCTGAAACAACAGCTCTGTTCCCAAATTCAGCGAGCTGCCTGAAACACATTCTACTTGTATTTGTTCTGCCTGTCTGTGTGAATGAATGAGGCAGATGTGTTTTCAGCGTCTGCTGTCAAACTGTATGAGGACAAGAACACATGAACTTCACCTCCAGAACTGGTTTGAGATATCACTTCATGAGCATTTTACTGTTTCATTTTAGAAATACTATCATCATATATCACAGCAACCCACCAGAATAAAAGTTTGGTTTGTATATATAAATATGTTCTAAATAAATATATTACTGCCTCTGTCTTCTTTCTTTCCTTCTTTCTTTATTTGTTTGTTTGTTTCTTTTTCTTTCTCCCCCCCTTCTCTCTCTCTCTCTCTCTCTCTCTCTCTCTATATATATATACACTCTGTTAATAATAATAATAATATTTTAAACTCTTTTTAAATAAATAATTAGTCTTTTTATTTTATTCCTCTGCCCCTGTTGAGCACTTAATCCAAAAAAAAAAAAAAACATGAAATAGTTGAATTTTCTTTTTTTTAAAGAGATTAATTAAATTGTTCATATTTTATGCCTTTAAATACATAACACTGAATTTCTGAAAACATTTAATAGGGCCTTATTATTATTTAAAATAAATACATACAACAGTAAATTATGAATTCCTTTTATTAGACATGCTTTATGTTTGCTAAAATTTAATTAAACTGTTTCAATGCAAAAATGAAATCACACTATTTGGTAAAATAAAAATTTAAACATGAAATAAAATGATGTCAAATTTTAAGTTTCATTAAATTTCACAATTAATTAGAAATGCCTTTGGTCTCAAACTTAATTTAACTATTAAAATATAGTCCAGAAAGACTGAAATGGAAAAAAAAACTGAATTTGAAAATCCTTGAAAATGCTTAAAATAATGCCTACATAGTCAAATCAAATGGTTTTGGAACTGAGACATGTTTATATGTTGAAATTAGTTTTAACCCCATGCTTTCATTAATCATGCATTAATTAATCGTTCTAATGTCACATGCTAATTTACCGGGCAAAAGCTTGCAGTTATCAGTGACAGTCTGCAGACCTTTGGAGACCCCCTCAGTGAAAGCAAGTGCATGTGCCTTTGTAATTGAAATGAGTCCTCTTGCCCGGCCGATTAGCGGCCTGCGGCAGGAAGACAGTCTCTGGTGAGAGGAGTGACAGCTTCTGTCAGGCCGCAGTAGCTTTTAATATGCTCTCGTGCCCCTGTGGCACTGACCGGCTCAACAAAAGGTGAGACTAATCGGCCTGTGATATAATTGTAATGGAAATCTACCTCAAGGGCCGTTTGTGTTTACAGTGATGAGAGACTTTAATAATCACTCACACCTGCTGTGACTCACTTCTCCTCTCAGTAAATACTGGAACAGAAGCACTGAAAGACTGAGCAAGACCTCAGGCTGTTTCCAGTGTGTTTAATGTACTCGCTATCTATCTGTCTGTCTGTCCGTCCGCTTTCCTGAGAAGCAGAGAGCTGTGCATCATTTCTGTTCACTTCAATCAATCGAACTCTAGTTGGGACCAGCCAATTGAACCAAGTGTGAAATCCCCCTCAGAGTGCTCTGTCCTCAGGGAGAAATCTGAGTTATTTTTACTGGTGCCCCCAATTGAAAAGGCCTGTCAAGTAGAAAACACATTATCACACTGCTCCCGTCTCCTCAGATTCCATCGACGGTTCGCTCCATCCATCAAGACCACATTCTGTCTCTCCGCCAGCAGACGCAGTTCTTATGGGAAGCGTATTTCTCTTCTGTGGAGAAAATTGTGCTCACTACATTGGAGGTAAGCAACTTCCTGATCGATTAAAACAAGTCATGCAGCCATCAAGACCCTCCAAATCTGGACCGAGTCGCATTTCAGCCTAAGAATGAACAGGGAAAAATGGGAAAATATATTTAGCAGAAAATGAAGCTCGTTTTAGGAGCATTAAAATTTTTGCATTGTGATTTTCATGATTATTATGCACATTTTCACAGCACAGTTCTCAATGCTATAATGCAGCCACAATCAGATGTAGTTATGAGTTTGTAATTATAAGTTTTTTTAATGATTGAATGGTGAAAAAATGTATGAGAATCATTCAGACGCAATGATTTATTTAGTAAAGTTAGCATAAATACGTGTTATGTTTAAATATTCTACTATTTAAATAACTCATAATGTAAATTAAATCTAGCAACAACAGCAAACGAAATGGTCCTAAAGCATGCTTCATTTCTTTTAATTGTGAAAGTGTAATTTCTGGTTGTGCACAAACTCTTTTACCCTCCCACTTGACTGAAAGGCATGTGATCAGTCATGTCGGGAGCTATTCCTGAAGGCGTACGGAGCAACATCAGGCCGGTCTCAGGCTCTGGTTTCACACACTTCTCCCTGGAGGAAGCGTTGGTGTGTAAGAGGACACCCCGGTCAGCTCTTGAGGGGTGGATCTGTGAGACTGAGCATTGATACGCAGCCAAATAAACATGGCTACAGTCCAGATGGCCTCATGTTTGTCAAAGTTAAACGCTTGTGAGATTTGAGGCTTGTTAATGTTAAAGTGAGTCTGATGGATCTAGTGGTGGTCATTCAGAACTCTTCCTTTTGCAGATCATCCAGGACCGTGTGTTGCAACACAACGCCCGCAGCACATTGATGTGGAATCGGTTGCCAGGTGGACTTTTCACTCTGCCCCAATACTCACCCTACCTGGGCGACTTCCCTTTCTTCTATTCTGTACTCGGTAAGCAGGCCACCGCATGTTATTATGTTTGTGGTATATATGAGTTGTCTAGATTAGATATATCGATCATCTCCACAGGTGTTAAACCACAGCAGAAGTTCACAGCCGTCATTCACGCCGTCACGCCTCTTGTATCTCAATCTCAACCCATTTTCAAGTTGCTCGTGGCTGTGGCCAAATCCCAGTACTGTGCCCAGGTCAGTGTAATTTTAGTATTACTATAAGTGCTATTATAGTGTTTTGAAATAGCTTTTATTTTTATATTTTCATTTAATTTTAGTTTAGGTTTTAGTCATTTTGTTAAGTGCCTTTGTCATTTTTATAAGTTTTTAGTAATATTTCTTTTTTGCTTAATGTAATTTGAATTTAGATTATTTTTCTCAGTTTTAATACTTCAACATAATCTCATTTTATTTCAGTTAATTAGCCCAATATCAGGCTTTCAGAAATATGCTCTGGTCAAGCTCAAACCATTCATGAAGTCTAACTTCATTATTTAAACAACTGCAATAAAATGGAAACAAAATAAACTACTGTAATTATAATCTTTAAATATTGTGAGTTTATGTTCTTAAGTTTGAATTCACTCACATTCAAAAGTAGGATTTTTTTGGGGGGGAGTGGGGAGTACGGAAAGGAATTAAATTTATCAAAAGTGACTATAAAAACTTTAATTCTTTTCAACATTGATAATAAGAAATGTTTCTTGAGCAGCAAATCAGTATATTTTCATGAATTCTGAAGATCATGTGAGACTGGAGTGAGACTGGAGGAATGATGCTGAAAATACAGCTGCGCATCAAAGAAATAAATGACATTTTAAAATAAAAATATTCACAATATTACTGTCTTTACTGTATATCAGATCAAATAAATGCAGCTTGGGGGATGTTCTGTTATGTTTTCAAAAACATTCACGAAACTCAAGAGGCCCTAAACTTGTGTGTGATAGTGTATATGATATAAAATGTCCTGTATAGTAGAAATGACCCTGGGACGGCATCTGATGTTCTCACTATGTGCTTGTGTCAGATCATTGTCCTGTGGAACTGTGACAAGCCTCTCCCAGCGAAACACCGCTGGCCCGCCACCTCTGTTCCAGTCATCGTAATCGAGGGCGAGAGCAAGGTCAGTCTCCACACCACTGTCTTTATATTCTCATCAGATCTTTTGAAGGGCCTGGTGTTACTCGTCTGGATGACAAATGATGGATGGTGCATAGCTGTGCTAGTGCCGTGATTTTGCGCTCTGCCTTGAATGTTTATCATACTTAAGTTAAAGATATTGAGCATTTTCTAGAGATTTCATGCATTGATTACGTTTAGGTGATGAGTAGCCGATTTCTGCCCTATGAAAACATCAAAACTGATGCAGTCTTAAGTCTGGATGAAGACACTGTGCTCTCGACTACAGAGGTGAGTCAACAAATCAGAAAGGTTCTAGTTTTTCATGCGTGTTGTATAAAACAAGTGCCCATTTTATTTCAGAAAAAGTGTATACGTTTGCTCAATAGGGTTACACTATGTAACTTTTTATTCACTAGTGGTTAAAGCATAAATCCACATTACTTGGTAATGATCACCTAGATTATTGCCTCATCAGTGTGAATGTCACATGTAATAACATCAAGATAACCAAAGAAGGATATCTGGAAAATCTTATTAACAAGATTTCTTTATGGAAGCTTGTTTTCTCACAATTTCTCAATTCTGCTTTTTTCTGGAATTTCCCCCAGGATTCCGAGTTTGCGTCTCACAATTCGGTTTATTTGCTTCCACCACAGTAGTAAAAATAAACTGGGTAATTATGACTTTATGTCTCACAATTCATTGTGAAATAAAAAATCAATTACGTTTTTCGTTTCTTTTCTTTTTATCCCTTGCTGGAAGCGAGCTTCTAAACGCATGCTGTTATTTTGACTTGCTGAAATCAATAGTTTTAAGAAAAATATCTCAAATTGTGGCAGCTCTGACATCAGACAAAGCAAATGCTATTCATATCAGATAACGATGAAAACTTTTATGTATTGGCAAATACGTTGAAGTTGTTACTCAAAATTTGCATTGTAACAATGCAGTGCTATGCAAGCTATGTTGATGAATTTTTTAACAACAGTTTTTACACTTTAATTTCAAACAAAAAACGAGCTTTAAATTGTATTTTCACCAGTAAATTGGTTATTAGTCATCCTGCTCTCTAAATATCAATATCTGCTGCATTGGATGACCACTAATTCTGAGTTATATATTTCTGAAATCTTGTTTTTGTCTTTTGGAAACAGTTGAAACACAGTGACAAATCTTAGGGTTCATGTGTGAATGGTTGAGTAAGTACTTATTGTAGAATACTTGTTTCCGCAGGTGGATTTTGCCTTTACAGTTTGGCAAAGTTTCCCAGAGAGGATTGTGGGATACCCTGCACGGAGCCATTTCTGGGACTCCAACAAGGAGCGCTGGGGCTACACCTCCAAGTGGACCAATGACTACTCCATGGTGCTGACTGGAGCTGCTTTCTACCACAGGTAAGTTTCCTTTACAAGGAGGCACAAAGTCACTTTCCAGAACCTTCACCCTCTCTGCTCATCTGTGGTGGAATGAGCTGCTAACCCCCTGTACTGCTGAAACTGTCAAGACTATGTCATGTTCCCTAGGCGGGTAGCTTACTACTATTAGTGATTCATCATGGTTGACAAGTTCTATAAAGGTTTAACAGGCCATCTCTTCTTACTGCAGGTATTATAACTACTTGTATACACACTACCTGCCCAGCAGCTTGAAGAGTATGGTTGACCAGCTCTCGAACTGTGAAGACATCCTCATGAACTTCCTGGTGTCTGCTGTCACTAAGATGCCTCCTATCAAGGTCACCCAAAAGAAGCAGTACAAGGAGACAATGATGGGACAGGTACAAACTGCATTAATGACCTGTTTTGCTACGGTTACGCCTATGGTTTACACTACTCCAACATTTTCCACATTCGAAAACGTCGACTTTTTAAAACGCTGCTGACCCTGTTTTAGTTTGAAGACTCTGAGGTTGGGTTTCAGTCTAAATGGACCAAAACAGAGACTTTCGTAAACGATGCCGTGGGTGCAACCGTGTAACCATATCATGAACGGTAGTGTAGACGGAGATCGTTTCTGAAACACCAGTGTAAACGTGGATCAGTTTAATTCTAAAACACTGTTTTAAAACGAAAATGCACTAGTGCATACAGACCTAAATCAATGTCAGTGTTTCAGGTATTCACCTCATATGTTCAGCCGTCTGAGTGCTAGTATTTTCAGAGTTCAATCTGGAATTCTGGGGAAGGGTTGAGACAAGTGCGATACCGTTTTCCTCTCCCAAAAATAGCTTATAATGACTTGAGGAAATACTTCAGCTTCCTCCAGCAGCTTCTGCTATTCTCATATTAAGATCTGTCTGTTATTTTGAATGTGTTCAGTGAATTCCCTCAGCACTTTTTTTTGCAAATCCAAGATCTCACGATACCTGTCAAGAACCAGTGTTACTTTAGTATCATTGAGGTACAATTTTGATTTTTATAAATATTTTGAATTAAATTGCATTTTTAAATATTCATTTTTTTTTATGAATTAGTTTTACAAAACATTTTATGTTTAAATGTTATTTAAATTTCAGTTTTAATTAATTAAACTAGATAAAAGTGAGAAATGTTGCTAAAATAAGTGTTTTATATTTTATTTCTGGTAATGCTAATTTTATTTAATTAAAAATTATTTGTTTAATTTTTTTTAATTTTTTATAGTTAACTATAGTAACTCTGTCAAGATCATGCCTGGATTATAGTTCACATCAACATCAAAATATTTTATTTTACATGTAAAATAATATGCAATGAAATATTTATTTGTAAAATCATTAAAGCATTAACGTCTTTTTAATAGCCAATAGCTTGAATAGCCAGTGTCCAAATATTATGTATTTTTGATGAAGCTGTTGTTGTTTACAAATAAAATTTAGTTTGAAAGCAAAGTACAATCTAATTTTGTTTGAATTAGAATTTGTACTTTTATCCATTATGCATAATATGCAGTTGCATTGATCTGGCTAACTGATACAAGCATAGAGAGAGAGTCTGTTATCCACATAGTTTTTCAACACCACAGCAAGGCATTTTCTGATTCAATGGCCGCTATAGTAGATAACTAGAAGAATAACATTGCAGTAAAACTGTTTAATACAGACCACTGTGTTCATGATTATGATAATATAAACTAATTTCAAGCTGCATAATGGGTTTGTGCAGGTACAATATCTAGAAGCAAAGATGTCTTGCACATTTAAGTTACACATAACGCATCCAGTCTTTAATAAGGTGGATATGGCAGCTAACTAACCGTCTCTTTCATCCACAGACGTCCCGGGCATCACGTTGGGCAGATCCTGACCACTTTGCCCAGCGGCAGACGTGCATGAACAAATTTGCCAGCTGGTTTGGCACCATGCCCCTGGTCCATTCGCAGATGAGACTGGATCCTGTTCTGTTTAAAGACCAGGTATCAATACTGCGCAAGAAGTACAGGGACATCGAGAGACTCTGACGAAGCTGAGAAACCTTTCCTTCTGAACGGGGATAGAAAACGGCATCCGAAAACCCCCCAGAACCCTGAGAAACCAGATCAACAGGGATAAAAACGGGGGCATGGAAACATTCAGGGAGGAAGCGCATCGAGATTGGGGGACGATGAAGATCCATCTGTTAGAGATTGTCACTATTAATATATGACAGCAAGAGGTTTGATTCGAGACCACGTTGACGTTATTTGGCAGAGTTTAGCGCAACACAAAGACAAGCCAATATTGGCAGCTTTCTGTCTTCCAAACCCCCTCTTGAAATGCTTTGCCAATGACAATGGTGACATGGCAACTTTGCCAAAGCCAGGCAGCCACACACACATGCACATGCAGTCAGAATATAGACTACTATCCATCGGTTTCACTTCTGGATCAGTCCTCTTCATGTTAGATGTGCAATACTCCTGGCTGGAAGGCTCGCCCGCGATCCAGCAGTGCATGTTTATTCAGTTTGCCTTCTGCAAGCGTTACGTCACTCTCGAAGACTTAGGACGACGTCCCGCAGAGAAGTCGAGCGTGTGAAACACCGCGCACAACGTCACAGTGCCTGAGCTTTCAGATGGACCATATCTGGGAGCCCAAAGGGGTTTTGTATGAATGCAAAAACACCTTGTTCATGCTGCTTATATTTGGATTCAAATGTAGGTGTTCCACAAACTTGCCCAAAGGTTTCCTTTTCCTTTTTTTCTATACAAGCCTTTTGGTGTGTTTTGTCAAACTGACATAATTTTTGATGATTTAGATCCAATGCCACAATTATCTCGTTCCTTGTTAGGTTTTCTTACAAGTCTTACAACATGCCATATCAGAAGTTCACACTGCAGCTAATTCAGATGTCCACTCCACTTCTTGTCTCTCTTTTTTTATTTTGAAAGTGACGCATTTTAACATAAAAAATATTCATATACACTCCTGAACAAAATCTTAAGACCAGGGGATGCATTGCAAGTTTGACACATTTCGCGATGCATCCCCTGGTCTTAAGATTTTGTTCAGGAGTGTAATGACAACCACTTTTACAAATCAGTCTTTTAATAACATGTTGTTAATGCAGTGACGTAACGTGCTAATGACCAAACATTTTAAATCAATACTGCAATCCGTTTTCTTGAATAGTCAGTCAGTGTGCATGAGACTAATATGTAGGTTTTCAATAAATTGGCCCCAAAATTTAGGTTTTTCTTTCTTTTTATAGAAATTGACAAACTGACGACATTTTAGTATTTTTTTATGTTTTCGAACCAATGCCACAATCATTTACTGTCTTGGTTTTTTACGAGTGTAATGTCATATGAGACCACGTTCACACTGGAACAAATTCAGTTTTCACTCCACTTGCTGTTATCTGGTAATTTGAGACAAATGTGTTTTTCATCTGGAAACATTAGATCGTGACAACCTAATAATAACAAATAGTTTATGCAGAAATCACTTGTCTAATGGCAAACATGGAGGGACTGAAAACATCTTTGTATGGCTAATATTTCTTTATATGGATGTTCCAATCTATCCATTTAAATCTATTTATAACTTCAACATTGTTCCATTTCAGAAAACTACATTCAATAATCCCTATGTTGTTTCAGTGTGTACGTGGCTAGTATGTAGAAGTTTCTAGAATCACTCGCTCTAAGCACAGGATATGTGGTTGTAAAGAGATATTTAACACTAGTTTTGCTTTACTCTCGCAAATCAATGAAACGTCTGGAAATGCTTGATTACAAGAGGACGTCATTCATTTAGAGCTTCAGGTTGAGTTTTGAGAATGTCTTCAATTGATTTTCTGTTAAGAAAGAACTATTAACTCATTATCAATCCTGTTTTTCTCAGATTGGGATGGATAGAGCTGACTGTCTCAGTGGAAGACCGATTCAAAAGTACATTTGATGGAAATCCATATACTTAAACATGGTCTTAAAGGGGTAGTTCACCCAAAAATACTAATTCTGTCATCATTTACTCACCCCTTTATGTCGTTCCAAACAGTTGGTTGCTTTCTTATGTTGAACTCAAAAGAAGATATTTTGAAGATTGCTGGTTTTCAAACAGTTGGTTCATTACCATTGACTTCCAACCACCAACTGTTTGGTTACAAGGAGTCTTCAAAATATCTTCTTTTATGTTCAACAAAAGAAAAGCAACCCATATATGTTTGGAACGACATAAAGGGGGAGTAAATGTTGACAGAATTTTTATTTTTTTGAGTGAACTATCCCTCTAAGTCAGAGTAGATGCCATATTTAATGTTGCATGAATGAAAACACGACTTTGAGGGACGGACCTATAGTTTGTTCAATGGGTTTTGTTGTCAATAAAAATACGTCTTTGCAAAAAATAACAACAAAAAAAAACTATTGTTTTCAAAACGTGATATGGCACCTTAAGACAGTACAATCTACTGTATTTAACCAACTGTTAATTAAATATAATTTATAATAAAATAATCTAAACAGATTTAAGGTTTAATGTCCATACAATTACAAAAAAGTACCTTGTAGAGTACTTTTGTAAGAGTATTTTCTCTTTTAAAGACAAAAGGGTTTAATATTATTGATGGTTTGGATCATGTGAGGATAGAAATGTGTGAACTTTTGTTTGACTGTTAATATATTTGCATGGCGATCATCTGATTGGACTGCTTTATTTTCTTTACTCAAGAAAGAAACAAGGAATAATGTGACAATACAGAACAGAATGTGTCCCAAATATTATACGATGAGGAAAAACATTTAGGAATGTAGAATGATGTGCATGAATTGGGCCAAAACTCTGGCAAACGTCTCTCCAAATAAGACATTGTTATTATGAGGTTCTAGTCACACTTTTTTTTTTGTCTCAAGTAAATGTGCCTTTTCTCAAGACACTTCGCCTCATAATCTCCTCTATAGTGTTGATCATACATGGGTTTCATGCATCTCTCTGGTCTTGTTCACTCGGTTTAGTTTTCTCTGTCAAACACTGGAGTTTTTGTGATTTGTTCAGTACTGACATTCCTTCCTGTTTTGTAGGAAACACATCTCAGTCGCTCTTTCACTCGGCCTCATGTCTGTATGTGTATTTAACACACATGAGGATTCATGTATTTCAGTTTTGATTCTTTTCTCCTCTGACTTTATTTTACATCATTACAAACAATAAAATAAATGTAGAATTTTTTTTAAGATATGAAAAGTGATTTTATAAAAACGAAATAAATGATATTTGATAAATCTGTATGTGCTGTTTTGTTTATCTCAAGTGATATCAAACTGTGTCATATAGGGATGTAACAAATCATGAATTGTTGTATTATTGTGTCTTGTACAAAATTTCTTTGTAAAACTGAAATAGGTCAAATAACAAAACTAAACAGAAATTTTAAAACGAATCCCAAATCAAATAAATAAACAATATAAATAAATCTCTTCATATAAACAAACTAAGGTTTTTATAAACACTGCTTTTAATGCATCATACAGAGGCAAGATCAAAAGAAAACACCATCTAAACTTAACATCCCATAAGGATGTACTGAGAAATATTGTGTAGAATAAATTTTTGCTCAGAAATTCCCAATTTCCAAATAATTTGAAAGAGACGGCAAGTAACACGCTGAATTAAACATTAATTAAAGTAGACTGAAAGACTGAAAATAGTATTTTCTCAACAAATGTGCTCCAGTGTTCTTCTAAAAATAATTTGCAGTGTGTATTAATGGACATTTTGGGTATACGATTCCTTTACCATCATAAAAACGACACCTTTCACTTTGAAATGGTTCTCAGACGGCTGCTGTAATGAAAGCTCAGTTCTCTTCCAGCCGTTCTGGAGGGAATTACAGAGAGCCAAGCGAAGGCTTCTCATTCATAAATCATTGACAGCTCGGGCGAGTGGGACGCTCGTTGTGCTGGATTCTTCTTCCATGGAGCACTGAATCTCTGGAGCGCTTCATCCCCTCAAACACACATAATACTTACTGAATTTAACAACTGGCTTTCTTTCCATTCCTGAGGCTGTTGGAGTTAAATTGGTGTTGCTGCATGATACTCAAGTGGAGTTTGAATTTAAAAAAAAAAAATTATTAAAATGGTTATTTTATTAAGATAAATACATCATTAATAATGCCTATATACTCTCATTATTCTTTTAGAATCATTTCTCAACAGATTAGACATACGTCTCTTAGCTTAGTATTAGATTAGATTTTTAAACTGATATGTAATTTTGCCATAGAGCACAAATTGTCACATTTAATATATATAGGCAGATTATGGGTTAAATTAGATCAATAAAATGTTTGTTAATTAAATATAATGTGTTTACATTTAATACATTTGATATATATTATTAGGTAACACTTACATAAACTATCAAAGATAAAAAAAAAAATTCTAAAGCATTTATTAATCTTTGTTCATGTTAATTTCAACATCTACTAATACTTTATTATAATAATTTAAAAAAAATTACCTGTCAGTATTATTTAATGTACCTAAACTAACAATTATTAACTCACGTCAACAGATGTTAATAAATATTGTAAAAAAAATGCAATATTTATATATATATATATATATATATATATATATATATATATATATATATATATATATATGCAATATATTTGGGATAAATTATTTCAGCCGTATAATAAAAGTTTATAAGTTAAACACAAAATTATATTTCAGATATTAATATCTTCTGATAATTTTTAAATAAGCCATTTGTTGTATTTTAATATATATATATATATATATATATATATATATATATATATATATATATATATATATATATATATATTCAAAATTACTAACAATATGTAGTTATATAAATTTATGTCACAAGTTCAGAAAATGAATGGGGATTTTAAAGTCATTCTCACACCGCTGGTTTATGCTGCATTCAGACTACAGCAGAGAAAATATCTCGGGCGTTCATGCTGCAATAAATCAGCAGCTGGGTTGACATAAATCTGCCTGTGATCAGTTCAGAGACATGTAAATAAGCAGCAAGAGCTTTCATTTCTGCAGATTTACTGTGTGGCTTTGACACAGAGAGCCGACAATAACCCGAACCACAGCCACCGTCAGCCATGCAGACATCAGAGCGCCAGACTGAGGATTTCAGGAAAAACAGCTTGCAATCTGACTGGATATCAGCAGGAAATATAATCAAAAAGCTCACAAAAATAATCATAAAAATATAAACATATTTCTGATACATTGATCAATCTCAGATGAATGGCTGGACTTTGACAATTCTGCCTTGTATCAGAAATATTTATAATTGTTAATTATAATATAACTTATAATAATATACATTTATTTACACATTAAGAGAAACATATTTAATTTTACCCCCAGGCAAATTTAATGAAATGTTTGTTATAACTATTTCTTTGCCAGTTAATTTAAATATATTTATAAATATTTAATATGTAATTATAATATATTTATATTTAATATAATGCATAATATATTTGTATTTATTGTTAATTGTTTAAAATATAGAAGGGTTCAATGATGTGACATACCAGAAAGTAAAAAGTCGGATTTCACTAGTTGCTCTCGTGTTTATGCAAAAACGAATGACATTGTTTAGAAGAAACCATATTGAGTCAATGTTTCCTCATCTCACTCAAATACAACAATAAATCATAATCACATTTGGTTCAGGAAACACATCTGCCGCTGGCAAGCTTTGTCAGAAAGCGTGCTCACATTCAGGGCCATCTAATCTTCCTGCAACAGATTCTTTATTTTTATGTGAGGCAACATGAAGCAGCTGTAAGAGTCTGACAAAGCCTCCTGAACCGTGAGCACAATCCACACAGTTATTTTTGGTTTCAGAAGATACGCTCAGATGAATCGGACTGCTGAATGTAACGTGCAGCGGGTTTGGATGAGGCTGCAGAGCGAGTCCTTTTGTTCAGAACAAGAGCAGATAAGACT
>NW_020524230.1:0-47168 GCF_003368295.1 Carassius auratus
AACCCTGCTTAATTATCTTGATAACCTTTTGTGATATTTGCACCTGCAACTTGTGTTCCCCCTTATATGGACTGCTCTCCACTTTGTCATTTTGTGAAGTTTTGATTACCCCTGGTCTATATTGTGGTTTCTCCGTATTATCTCTGGATTTGAATCCCATTTGATTAGGCTATCTGAGTTCTCTACGAACGTCTGCTTGAGTTCCCTTTCATTGCCAGCCTGAGTTTTTGTCTGCTGTTCTCTGTTTATTCCTGTATTATTAAACAAAATGCTGCAGATATATCTAACTGACTCCGCCATTTATCACAACAGGTCTCTGGAGTACTGTCCGACTAGAGTGTTAGCATGATAAAAAAATAGTGTTTCATGTATTAAACAGAATTTGTGGATTTGTGTTAATTATTGATATTAATTCAGAGAGATATTTATTTTTGCATTTTTTACAGAGTGCTGGAAAAGCAGAAAGAGCATTTTTCAAGAGTTCATAGGACACTTGCAGTTTGTCTTCCATTTGCTCTCTGCCTTCCTAAATTCCTGTCTAAGAGCTATGTATATTGTTGTTTATCCAGGGTTCTAAACCTCGTTTGGTTTTTGAATCTTTAAAAGGAGCAACAGAATTTAAGACACAAGAGCAGTGATTATTAAAAAGCATTATCATCTCTTCTATTCCAAGATCTGAGTCAGGAGGTTTTAACACACTTTCAGACAAAGAAGAGAAGGCCTCAGAGAAATGACTGGCTGTATCTGAGGTGACAACACGAAAAATAGACTGAAGCTGGACCAGACATTGTGATATTAAAAGAATTAGGCTTATGGTCAGATACATGTATACAAGTCATTTATAACACTTTCTGGCATCCCCTAATCTAAAGTGTAAACTATTCATCACTTTCTAAATGTGTTACATATCATTTGGCCAGATCTTCCTGTTACATGATCCATCTCATTTCATCACTTTACCCAAGCTTGAACGTATTTTTTTTATAAATAAATAATTATCACTCTGCCAACATTTTAATAAGCACTTAATTATTTTGTATTTATGTTTCCCATGCGACAGCTGCTCACCATGACATGAAAACGCACCATAAACAGAGCCATTATTTTGTGCATTTATTCAAGTCTTCAGAAGTCGTACGATACCACCATATGAGAAAAAGATTTGTTTTCCATAACATAATCATTGCACATTAATAACAGTACATAGCTGCCGTCTCATCCGTTAAAACTTTCAAAATTGGCGCTTCAACACAACGAAACTGGCTTGCGGCAGTGACATCAAACCTCGCTCCCTTAATTGGCCATCACTTGTGATTTGCGACCACCATAGATTGTTTGCGACATGCCAATTGTGTGCGACGCTATGAAGGATGGAAATGCAGATCAGGAGAATGTTTACAGCGATTAAACACTTTAATTTCATTCTGTAACTCACACAAAATTGTTTTGCTGTCTGAACACTGGTAATGTAGCCCAGGCGTCGTTTTATTCTTGTTCTTTATACTGCTATTTGTAATGTTTTAAATAAATGATTGTGACTAACGTACATTTATCTGCCTGTTACACTTTGTATATTGTCAAAATGGTTATGTTTAAGATTATAAGGTGGAGTAGGGAGATTAAAAATGATCCTTTTTATACAATAGTATATTAACTAAGATAATAGTCACTGTCAATATATTGTCACGAACGTACACACAAACAGAGAGATCCAATTTGCAGTGTTTATTTAGGAGAATCCAAAAATCGTAGTCCATACAGGCAAGAGGTCAATATTAACAAAAGCAGTCAAAAAACAAGAAACACAAAAACACTAGGGAACACGAGAAAGCAGGGTGACATAAAACAAGGACTCCATGAAACTGATAGAAACAACCGGGTATATATGGACAGGTTTGTAAACAATGAAAATGGGAGACAGCTGAGTGCAATTACAGGTATGCAATTAACAGTGATGAAACGGACAAAGGCTTGTGGGGAATGTAGTGCCCTGCAGTCGGGTGATTCTATGGGGAAGTGAGACCACTAGTGGACACCCAGGGAAACACAGACCAGACACGGTGACATATATCTATATTGCGTTTTTTTTGTCAAGTGGTAAATTTACAAAACTGCAGTTTAACTGCATAATTTATAAAGATCTGTTAATTATATGTAACACATTTAGAAGTGATTGAATAGTTTACACTTTAGATTTAGGGGATGCAGAAAGCTGTGTAAATCCATGCATTTCATAAAAGTACCACGGGCCAGGAATATAACCAAAGGGTAGGACTGTGAATTGGTATGCTATCCCCTCGGAATGCAAATCTCAGGAAACACCTGTGGCGAAGGGGTACCTGAATGCGAAAATAAGCATCCTTTAAATCCACAGAGATAATCTAATCTCCCAGTCTGAAGTGTGAGAGGATTTGTCACAGCATAACACTTTGAACCAGTGCCTGGGTGTGTCTCAGGTCCAATTTTGGAGTATGCCATCTTTCTTTGGTACCCTCAAATAATGACTGTTGAAGCTGCTCTCACGTCTTCTTGGGGCGATGTCATACAGTGGACATAAACGCACCGTTGAAATGGGGCAAGCCTGCGGAAGAACTGAACTGGCATGGCGGACTGCACACCATGTGGGATAACTAGCTGTTGGGGGGGGTTAAACACCAAAATGAGTGTTGAAAGTGAGGCGATCGTTCAAGCTGTCATCTTCATCGCTCTGAGGGCCAGATCCGAGGTGCATCAGAGGTCTTTAAGCACTTCAGGGTCCTGCGGTCCTCATCCAGAGACTTGAGCTGCTTGGCCTGATACACCTGGAGTATCACCATCACATGCAGTGCTGAAGCTGCTTTGCCTGCCACAGAAAAAGTCTTGCTGGCGAAGTTTGCAGTGGCGTGGCAAGATTTAGAGGGGAGAGAAGGGTCGTTGTTTCTGTTTTTTGTCTTCACACTTTGTCTTGTGCATCCTGCATTGCAGCTGCAGCAGCTCACAAACTCCACATCACTGCAGAGCTATAATCAAATGTGTGTGTGTGTGTGTGTGTGTGTGGTAAATAGTCTACACCCATGATCTGATTCCTGCAAAGCATGTGACACAATGGAAGTGAAACTAAACATAATACCAAACAGCACATCTCAGCAGCTGAACCTGGAAGTTTAGCAGTATATATTGTAGATTTTCATATTTTGTATATATTATTTTACTGGAAGAGATGCAGATACATAAAAAATGAACAGTTAATGATACAATATTTACAGAGAGAATATAAATTATTTGCATATAATGATTTGAGATTTCAAATGTGAACTTCAGATGTGGTCATCCTAGGGCTCTAGACTGTGTTAATTCAGGCCTGTTTATAGCTATAACTTTAGTTCATTTGCTTTTTTCTTTTTTTCTTTAGATATAATGTGACTAGTCCATTTTGTTTTCTTTGCTTCTATTCAATCTATTTTCTCAGTGCTGCTGTGCATATAGTATATGTAATATATTAATTAGTGTACTTGTATTCTGATTCTAATATAACATAAATGTATCCCCGGATAATTTTTTAAGCTTATAGATCATATTGTCACACGTTAAATATATTTAGTTTAATAACACACATTTTAATTGAACACAATTGTTTTAAAGAAATGCATTTAATTTGAACACAAAAATACATTCGAAGATACAAAATATGCATCTGCATTTATATACTACAGTATAAGCATGAAACAATTGTTGTTGGGTTTTGTTCTTTTACTTATTTATTTGCCTTTTTGCTATTATCCTGTTTAGTGGTATAGTGGTGAGCATTGATGCCTTCCAAGCAGTTGACCCAGGTTCGATTCCTGGCCAACGCATTTCCTGTGGGAAGTCGTGGCCTAGTGGTTAGAGAGTTTGACTCCTAACCCTAAGGTTGTGGGTTTGATTCTCTTGCCGGCAATACCACGACTTAGGTGCCCTTGAGCAAGGCACCAGCCCCCAAAACTGCTCCCCGGCTGCTGCAGCATAAGTGGGCTGCTCACTGCTTCGGGTGTGTGTGTTCACTGCTGTGTGTGTGCACTTTGGATGGGTTAAATGCAGAGCACAAATTCTGAGTATGGGTCACCAGAATGTTTCTATGCTTCCAGATTTCTGATGCCACCTTTGTTATGGCATCGCCCATAAATTCAGCTTCTTCTGTCGCATTCCAACCAAATATTCCTCCACCAACAGCTCCCACAAAAGCGGCAACTCCAAGAACACTTGCAGCTAATGTACCTGCACCTACTCCTGCTCCTTCTGCCACTACTGTACTACCTACACCTGCCTCGGCAAATGCTGTTTTTAGAGTGAAATATGATTTTAAAATATACAGAACTGGAGCTACTACAACACTGCTTGCGATAAGAGCACAAAGCACAGCCCCTGCTGCTGCTCCTGCAAACTGATTCAGATAATTGCAATGAACAATTGCCTTTGGATTTTCTCGTTGCTCTTCTGGAGACACATTTTCCTCTGTTATATTCTTCTCCTCCTCTTGAATGTCTTTTCTCCTCCTCTTGAATGTGTTTCTCCTCCTCTTGAATGTCTTTTCCTCCTCTTGAATGTCTTTCTCCTCCTCTTGAATGTCTTTCTCCTCCTCTTGAATGTCTTTCTCCTCCTCTTGAAGCACCTCACTGGTGAAGCGGCCATTTTCTTTCCACCATCTCATCAATGGTATTCAGCAGATTTTTCACCTGTACTTTGTTGCTCTTGTTGCCCCATTTACATTTATTCCAGTGTTTGTTGTCAATGACGTGACAGCGTCCTCCACATTTATCAACCAGCTGCTGAAGATGTGAACTGGTCTTCACAAACTCTTCAATGGTTTGGTCTTCCAGTTGCTCACCAAATGTGAACAAGGTCACTGTGTGTTTCAAGAAGTGCTCTTCTTTGAAGGGTTTCAGGATTTTCTGTACCACCGCATTTTCACGTTCTGTGTATCTTCCGACCTGTAGGACAACGACAAAAGCATCGATGGTAGGAGCGCAGTTAATTAGAGCTTTGAGGATCTCAGATTTTATCTCCTCGTCATTAAGATCTGTGTCACAGGCTCCAGTTGTGTCAATAACTGTGATCTTTCTTCCATTAACCTTCCCCTCTCTTTTTTGATATTCAACTCTTCCATATGAAGCCATATTACAATTTTTAGTGGTGAATACATTTTCTCCAAGAATTGTATTCCCAGCGCTACTTTTGCCGTCTCCTGTTTTCCCAAGAAGTATGATCTTTCTCTCTGGCAGTGAAACCCTGGCTGTTGGAAACAAACATTTTATAATGTGAGCTTTAATTCTAAGATACTTGATTATTTAGTGAAAATTCTGAACAAGAGTTTATCAGGGGAAAAAAGAAAAAAAAACTGCTGGGTATTTCTGATGGTCCTAAAGCATTTAGTAGCTATGCTCCGTCTTTGTAAACATATCTACAGTTTATGCTTTAAACGTGACTGTCCAACAGTCAAAACTTACATCCCATGATCCTTGTCTGCTGAGGATATATGTCTCTGTAAGTTAAAACAATACCTAGGTTAGTCTTGGCATTAAACATTCAATATATGATGTTTCAAACTACATGTGCAATGCTTTTGACCTAATGATGTCTGGACACTACAATCACTTCTAGTTACACTTTACACTACAGCAACCATGTTACTGTCTTTAAATGGTGGAAAATGTAATGTATACTCACATTATTGTTTTGTATCCCTTTATTTTCTCTTTTTAAAATCAAGTTGTTGACGGAAGTGAACTCCAGCTTTTGCTTTAAATAAGAATTATTCTTCAAGAGTCAATGCTTTCTAAAAAAAAAAAAAAAAAAAAAAAAAAAAACTCAACCTGTAATCAGAGTCTTGAAAGTTGTAAAGTCCTGAAAGCAACTGGTGCTGTGGTGGAGGGAGTCAACACTTTTTTGTTTTCAAAAATCGACTGAAGACACACCTCTTCCACATGCTCTTCACCACAATCAGAAACAAAGAAACTTAATATAACTCCGTATTTATTTTATAAAACAACTTTATTTCTACATTTCATTGCTTGTGCACAAATCAGTTTTAAAAAATGAATTGTTGATCTCTATATTCGTTAATTATAAGCTGTCATCTTTTTAAGCACTTCAGGGTCCTGCCGGTCCTCATCCAGAGACTTGAGCTGCTTGGCCTGAGTATCACCATCACATGCAGTGCTGAAGCTGCTTTGCCTGCCACAGAAAAAGTCTTGCTGGCGAAGTTTGCAGTGCCGGGGCAAGATTTAGAGGGAGAGACTCGTTGATGTTGGTTTTTGTCTCCACACTTTTTTTTCTTCTTTTTTTTTTTTGGCTTGTCTTCACACTTTGTCTTGTGCATTCTGCTGCAGCAGCTCACAAACTCCACATCACTGCAGCTTTCATCAAACTGTGTGTGTGTGTGTGTGTGTGTGTGTGTGTGTTAAATAGTCTACATCCATTGATCTGATTCCAGCAAAGCATGTGACACAATGAAAATGAAACTAAACAAAATACCAAACAGCACATCTCAGCAGCTGAACCTGGAAGTTTAGCAGTATATTTGTAGATTTTCATATTTTGTATATATTATTTTACTGGAAGAGATGCAGATACATAAAAATGAACAGTTAATGATTAAATATTTACAGAGAGAATATAAATTATTTGCATATAATGATTTGAGATTGGGTCAGGTTCCAATATATTTGCCCCCTCCCCCAGTCAACACAGTCAAGACGAGTCGGGCTTGGCACTTCAAATGTGGTCATCCTAGGGCTCTACACTGTGTTAATTCAGGCCTGTTTATATCTATAACTTTAGTTCAGAGAGGAACCACTTTGGCAAGTGTAGTTGAGTTCATTGAACACAATTTATCTTTGGCAGTATGGTTCCTTATGGGGGTTCTTGCTCCCTGAATAATTGAACATACAAGAGCTTTACCATTAACCCCCTGGAACCATCAGCTTAAAAATACATGAAAATTAAGAGTCTTAGCAATGTCTTTAAAACAGTGATAATCATGTAGATGTGGCAGTGGGATGTCTACCCTGTAGACTGAAGATGAGTGTCTCTCAGCAGTAAGGTTCATTCCAGCTAAGATTTGAAAGCCTTAGTGATCTGAAACAAACAAGACAACAGCCAGAAGGTGCGCAGTAATGTGCTCATGCTTATAATAGGGAGGGAGGGAGGGTTACGAGCCGTTGAGCATACTTACCGAGCAGCGGTACCACGTATATATGTCCCATGTCTAATAGGTGAGTGGTAGTGATTGTAGCGATTTGAAAGCTGTATGGCCAGTAGAAGTCTTGTGATGAATGAGTTGATGAATTAATAATTTCTTTATGTAGATTTTGATAGGATGAATGAGGTAAGTGGCTGTGATTAACTGTCTGTTTTTCATCTGTTGCTGTGGACTGTATGATTGCCTTTTTTTTTAGCTTTGCAGCAGGGTATTTGAACACTGCGTGTCCAGCCGCGAACTGATAGTAAGCTCATCTACTCCCATTGGGCTCATTTGGATTCTCCCTCTTTTGTCCTGGTGATTATCGTTGTGACTCTTTCGCTCTCTGCTACTGTTGTGCACTTCACAAACACTTCCATTACCACTACCTAGGAAGACTGCTGCTGTCGTTATGGTTGTTCTTGTGGATTGTTAATTCTCTTAAGATAATTTGGGGTGGATGACTCTTCAGCTCACGTGACCATACTTTATGGACTGTGGCCTCGTCTGAGCCCCTTTCTCCTTTCGTGAATCGTGTGGGCTTGTGTTTGAATACTCGTGTATTGCTGAGCCCTTACTGTAGTGGCTTTTATCCTCATTGTTATGATTGAGTTGTAATCCCAGATGACTGGTTTCTGTGTGTATTTTCGCTTGAGGTTTGTTTATTTTGTTTTTGACTTCCTTTCAGGAGCTGGGGTCCCACGGGTGGAGGATCTTTTGTGGTGGTGGTGCTGCTTCAACGTTTGCCACTTTTTGAAGTGTGTGCGTGTGTGTGATCTGAGTTCACGGTGTGGTGTGTAGAAGTGTGCTTTTGGATAACTAGTGCTGGTGATCACTCCGGTGGGTAACCTCAGCCCTGTAAGTTTGTGTATTTTGTTTCTTGTTTTTTTTTTTTTTATTTATTTATGGTGAGAGTATAAACTGATTTTGTGTAATGTTTTGTTTATTGCTGGTTTAAAATTATGTTTCCATTAATTTAGTATTATTTGATTATTTTCTTTAATGTGAATCTGTTATCATTTTGTTTTTCATGGTCATTGGGGAGTTGCTGATAGAGAATACACCCCATGACCAGACCATTTTAAATGCTTTTTCTATTTTAAAATTCAGTGTTTCAATAAACTTTTTGTGTTTTTGATATCCATGTTTCCCGCCTACCTTAATTTATGAGAATCGGATCTGTGTGACCTAATAACTAACTTTGGGGTTATTTCTATTTCCCGGGTGATCCAGGTGGCGTAGTCCACAAACTCAAATGTGTGTTTAGCCTGTATCGCTCCCTCTGCCACATAAAGACATAAAACAATCTTGAACTATTGGCTGTACTTCACATAAAACGCAATACAATTTTAATGTGCTTAGTGTTTAATATCTAAATAAATTATATTTAATTATATTTAATACAATACAAATAAAACGTACTTCAAATAAGAAGCATTGGACAAACTATGCAAACTTTTTTTATTTTTTTAAACGGATGTACAGTATTCTTGAGTCTATGAGGTAACAATAGAATAAGATAACCTTGTTTGAAATGGGTTTGGCTAAAAAAAAAATTTTGGTTTTGTCTATACAGGTACTTGTATTGCATTGACTGGGTTAAATAGAATTGTGTTACTAAAAAGAGACTAAAATACTATTTTTATTGACTAAAACTAGACTAAATGTCATCAGTTTTCGTCGACTAAAATTAGGCTTGACTAATAAAAAATAAAATAAAGAAGTATGAAGAGTATGAATGTGACTAAAACTAATAAATACTAAAATGACTGATTCACACAAAGACTAGACTAAAACTAAAATTAAAACAGACCTCCAAAAACAACACTAGTGTCTGATGCCTTTGTTATGGCATCGCCCATAAATTCAGCTTCTTCTGTCGCATTCCAACCAAATATTCCTCCAGAAACATCTCCCACAAAAGCGGCAACTCCAAGCACACTTGCAGCTAATGTACCTGCACCTACTCCTGCTCCTTCTGCCACTACTGCTCCTACACCCGCCTCGGCAAATGCCCCTTTTGCTGCTCCTGCAAATTGATTCAGATAATTGCAATGAACAATTGCCTTTGCATTTTCTCGTTGCTCTTCTGGAGACACATTTTCCTCTGTTATATTCTTCTCCTCCTCTTGAATGTGTTTCTCCACCTTTTGAAGCACCTCACTGGTGAAGCAGGCATTTTCTTCCACCATTTCGTCAATGGTCTTCTGCAGATTTTTATCCTGTATCTTGTTGCTCTTGTTCCCTCATTTATGTTTATTCCAGTGATTGTTGTCGATGACATGACAGCGAACTCCACATTTATCAACCAGCTGCTGAAGCTGTGAACTGTACTTCATAAACTCTTCAATGGTTTGGGGCCTCATGTACGAAGACTTGCATGTAATTCTTACTAAAACATTGCATACGGACAAAGCTGTAAAAAAAAAATAGATGTATGAAACTCTGCGTGCGAGGGACCACGGGGGCCTAAATCGACTCTGGAGGGACCACGGGGGTCTGACTCGACTCTGGAAAGTCGCAGTGGCGCTGGGCTGGCAGCCATCTTGTGCCATGGCGCTGTGCTGGCGGCCATAGTGTCTGGAAAGACGGGTGTGGTCGGTGTATCCCATTGACTATGATGGTGAAGGTAACTGGTTAACCCCCAAAAGTCCAGGACCTTCAGCCCACTCTCCCACTCAGGCAAAGGGTCATCCAGGCAGTTGTTGAACAGGTCATTCAGTGCCTCATCATTATACCCCAGCCCCACTGCCATGGTCCAAAAGATTTGAGGCAAACCACCCACCTCACTCCCCTTTTGACGGAGGGTGGTTAGGTTCGAAAGTCTACCCATCCGCTCCTCTATGGTGGCTGGGGAACGGATACGAAATCCCACACCGCTGGATCTGGGCATGATGGTGTCCTTCTGTCACGAATGCACACACAAAACGAGAGATCCAAGAGTAGTGTTTAATAGGGGAATACAAAATCAAAATCTAATACAGGAAAAAGGTCAGAATACAGAAGAGCAGTCCAAAAAACAAGAAACACGAAAAACACTAGGGAACACGAGAAAGCCGGGTGACATAAACCAAGGACTCCATGAAACAGATAGAAACAAACCAGGTATATAAGGACAGGTGAAAATTATGAAAGTGGGGACAGCGGAGTACAATTAACAGGTATGCAATTAACAGTGATGAATGGGAAAAAGACTTGTGGGAAATGTAGTATAACTGATTCTCTATCTCTCAAACAAAAAAAAACAGCTATACAATTTTTAGAAGGAGGGATCAACTGTATTTCTTCATATTACACTCAGCTACATCAATAAAGATTTCTCTCAAACATGTTTGCCAATTAAGTTCTTGTTTTCATTCAAACATAACATATCCAAAACCAACACTTGTCAATACAGTTCTATACTACATAGATTTCCATTGCTACCATACACAAATAACCCATATTAAATGGTAACCGTTCTCAAATCAAATCAATACAATCAATGACCAAAAAAAAACAAAAACACAAAAATGAAATAAAACAACAGTAGTAGAAATCAAACATTAACCCAAGGTAAAATAAACCACAGAAACCCTTATAATTGTAAAGAATACTGATTGTTGTGATAAAGTCCAGACACATAACATGAAGTGTCCCATAGGCCCAGGTACATCAGTCTCTTCTTCAATGATAGCACCTCCACATTATTCCCATAGCATGAGTTGAGGTATAAGGAAAAGGAAGCCCATAACCAAAATCCTTCTACAGAAAAAAAATACAAACATTCAGGGAAATCCTATTCTTAAGTTTTTGTGATTGACAACCTCCAATTACTGTTGCCTCAGAACTATATTTGACACATATACATAGAAGCATGAACATCAAAATTATACAGAAAACCATTTAGTAGTTGCAATCAAGCATTACTTACAATTGAGCAGCAAACAACCAAGTTTCTCAATAAGGATGATCTCCCAGTACAGAGAAGTAACACAAGGCACACCATGCTGTCCTCTGTCTCACTCTACTACTTCCTCAGCTTTTATAGCACCCATGGAGCACACTATGACCCCCTGGTGGTGAGGAAGAAAACTACACCCATTTAAAACCTTGTACAGTTCATGACACTGTTACAGTAGTGCCTGCAGTGGGGTGACTCTATCGTGTAGTGAAACCACTAGTGGACACCCTGGAAAACACAGACCAGACACTGTGACTCAATGGAGACATTATCTCCAGTATTTACTGTCAATGACGTGACAGCGACCTACACATCTGTCAACAAGCTCCTGCAGCTGTGGACTTTTCTGAACAAATTCTTCGATGGTTTGACCCTCTACATCTTCACCGTGAGTGAATAAAACCACTGCATGTTTAAAGGCTTCCTCTCCACAATACTTTCTTATTTCATTCACAATCTCTCTTTTGTGTCTTGTGTACCTTTCAACTTTTTCAGGGGTGAAAATATTTTTTCCAAGGATTGTGTTTCCAGCGCTGCTTTTTCCATCTCCGGTTTTCCCAAGAAGTACGATCTTCCTCCCAGGTGAAGACACACTGGCTATTTAAAGGAGTTGTTTGTTATTAGATCAGATAATGTAAATCTGTATGTAGTTAATACAATGCATTATGTTCGAAATTCTATTGCTACATCAGCATTTATTCGGTGGCAATGTAAATGTTTTCTTCAAGCACTCTAGAAAACTCTAGCATTGATTCTCAAAATGTAGTTTAACTTACCTCCCATTCCCCGAGTCTATTGATGCTACTGTCTGCAATAGAAATTGTACGTAACAATGCATAACATTTGTCAAAACAATTTGCCAATGATTAATATTTTAGAAAATAAAAAAAGAAGAAAAAGAACAATGTGCTGTTTCGCATGTCTTTATCGTTGCTCTTTTTTTCAAGAAGATATTTAAATGATGATTCAATTCAGTTCAATTGAATTTTATTTGTATAGCACTTTTTACACTACAAATCATTACAAAGCAACTTTACAGAAAATTAAGTTTCTACAATATTTAGTAGTAGCTTATAAATGGTGACTGTCAGTTTGTGTGCATATGACAGGATTTTTCAGAAAAATGTATACAGGACATAGTCAGCCATACGATGAACATATATTCCAGAGTTTGGGAGCCAAATGTGAAAAACTCTACCTCCTTAAGTGGACTTTTCTATCCTAGGAACTACCAAAAGTTCAGCGTTTTGTGAGCTTAGGGAGCGTGACGGATTGTAACGTGGTATGAGGCTAGTTAAGTAAGCAGGAGCTAAAACATTTAGGGCCTTATAGGTAAGTAATGATAATTTGTAACTGACACGGAACTTAATAGGTAGCCAGTGCAGAGACTGGAAAATTGGGGTAATATAACATGTTTGGTAGCTTGGCAATGTTTCTACGATGGAAGAATGCAGTTTTTGCTGTCTAATGTAACACCCAGATTTTTGACTGTAGAGGAAGTAACAGTACATCCGTCTAGTTGCAAATTGTAATCTACAAGACTCTGTGTACTGTTTTTTTGGTCCAATAATTAATATCTCTGTCTTATCCAAATTTAATAAGAGAAAAGTATTGGTCTTTCAATCTTTTACATTTTTAACACACTCTGTTAGCTTAGATAATTTATTTAGTTTTATAAAGTTTCATCTGGTCTCATTGAGATATATAGCTGTGTATCATCAGCATAACAGTGTAAACTATTCCCGTATTTTCTATTAATATTACTAAGGGGCAACATGTATATTGAAAATAGAAGGGGACCTAGGATGGATCCTTGTGGCACTCCATATTTTACTGGTGATAAATGAGATGACTCCCCATTTAAATAAACAAAATGGTAGCGATCGGACAGGTAGGATCTAAACCATCTTAGAGCCTGCCCTTGAATACCAGCAGTGTTGTGGGTAACGCGTTACAAAGTAACGCGTTAGAGTACTCTAATTACTTTTTTCCTGAAATTTGTAACTTAACGCGTTAGTTTCGTGCGTAAGTAATCAGTAACTTCGTTATTTTTTTAAAAAAAGTAATCCGTTATTTTAAGTAAAGGAAAATCCCGACTGCAGCCTGCTTTTTTTCAGACAGTAGTCCTAGGTGTGCCACCTGCGGATGTACAGTATCAGCGAAGCCGAAGCTCTGTGATCGTAAAGTCAATGGCTGTGATGCGTCTGTGCCCTGCGCCTGACCCTGTGTGTGTGTGTGGGGTTTTTTTTTTTTTTCGAACTCCCGGCAAGATAGCAGAGAGGACAGCGTTTGGTTTATGGAAGTACGCACATTATTTTCAATTTGTCAACGAAAAAGAAAAGAACATAACGGTAAAATGCACACTCTGCTTTGGTGAAAAGCTTCTGTCGACCGCCAAAAATTCTACCTCAAATTTAACGCTACGTTTTAATCACTACTTTGAAGAGTAAATGTAAGAGGACTGTGTTAAAGCGAATTTAGGCTTGTGACTGTGAGTGACACTTTAATAATAATTAGTTCGGCTATTAAGCGATTTGTCATTTGCCTGTGTGGCAGTGAAGGATTTAATTCGGTTTGTTATCATTTTTGTTTGACAGGCAGCTGTTAATTTCTGTTAGATCGTTGGCTGGCTGGTTGTTCATCATTTCTAAATGGATTTAAATCTGCAAGCCTGTTTAAGGTTGTGTTTACAAGTAAGAATACTTGTACTTTGATAACTGCATTATTTAAAGTTAAAGAAAAATCAGGAGTTATCTTGTGGTGCTCATAATATACAGTAGCCTAGGCTACCCGGGCTGGGTAACGTTAGGTGCGAATTTTGATTAATAATATGTTCTGTGATAAATAAATAAAACGCTATGTGGAATAGCCGATTGCTGACTGTCTATCCTGTTATTGTTATCCTGCAGTGTTAATTTAGTCGGATGACTGACGTTATTCATTGTCGGGAGTCACGACTTCTAGGTGCATTTAAAGGGGCCGGGGGCTATGTCTGTTGTGTGTCGTGTGTGAGCCGCTGCAAACGGCTTTTAATTTTTGGTAACGCATGAGTACTCTAACGCGTTACTTTTATGAATAGGTAACGCTGTATCATAACTGATTACTTTTAATTGATGGTAACGTTGTAACCTAACTAACTACTTTCCAAAGTAACTATACCCAACACTGAATACCAGTTTAGTTTTGTTATCGATCTATGAGTATGTCATGATCTATGGTGTCGAACGCAGCACTAAGATCAAGTAAGACTAGAAATGAGATGCAGCCTTGATCTGACGCAAGAAGCAGGTAATTTGTAATTTTAAAGTGCAGTTTCTGTGCTATGGTGGGGCCTGAAACCTGACAATTGAAACCTGAAATTCTTCATACAGATCGTTTTTTTTTTGCAGGAAGGAGCTCCATTGAGCAGACATACATTTTAGATTTTTTTAAATTTCAATTTTAGACATAAATGGAAGATTTGAAATAGGCCTATAATTTGCCAGTTCACTAGGATCTAGTTTTGGTTTCTTAATAAGAGTCTTGATAACCGCCATCTTGAATGGTTTTGGGACGTGACCTAAAGATAATGACGAGTTAATAATATTGAGAAGCGGTTCTTCGGCTACAGGTAACAACTCTTTCAGTAATTTAGTGGGTACAGGATAAACATGTTGTTGGCTTAGAAACAGTGATAAGTTCATTTAGCTCTTCCTGTCCTATATTTGTAAAGCACTGCAGTTTATCTTTGGGTGCGATGGATGAAACTGAAGTGTTAGATGCTGTAGAATCTACATTGGCTATTGTATTTCTAATGTTATTTATTTTATCAGTGAAGAAATTCATAAAATCATTACTATTAAAAGTTGATGATGAATATATGTGTGATCTTATCTCGTAATAAACATCATTGCTTTATATTTCACATACACATTGATGCACTGCTGTACAGTACCATTTAAAGTGTTTTCTTAACTGTGCAGATTCATGTGCAATAATAGTTTAGACCAGAGTGTTTCCAAGTAACGAATGTAGCAGGGTAAGGTATTAGCCCAGATATGATTGGCTGATGTCATTGGTTAAAATGGTTTAAATCCAATGAACCTATCAGTGTTGGGATTGATCCTATTAAAAAGGGAATGGTTTGATTACTCAAGATGCATCATCCTGGGTACTAGATCATTGTGGAAAGTCATGGGCAAAGGATAGGGTTTGTTGCATCTCCCTGTTGGTGTCGCAAGTAGTCCTTTTTCAGCATGCTAGCAGCCATGGTCTCATGTGGTAAGCAACCATGCGTTTAGCTACATTGGAATTCTCTCTCGCAGGTGTAACTACACTTCCAGGGGTTTCCAGTACCTTGGTTCAAGATGAATGTATGGATCAGTATGACTGCACTGCTGCTTTGGTTTTAGTGTTTGTTGTGTAACCATTTAACTGTTGTGATATGAATGTCTTAATTTATACCAGTTAATTATGTGATTTATGAGTAGGAACTTTTAAAGCGGGGGTTTTATACTTTCAGTGTGTCCACTTGGGGTAGTGTGGTGTTTGGCCAATTGTATTCCTTTCACAATTGAGTGGTTTGTGGTATGATGTGAGGTGATAATCCAAAAGGCCCCTGCTGGTCATTTCTCTCCTCCTGGTCATTTTGTAACTGGTAGACTTGTGTATTAGGCATGTTTTATATTGTATCCAAAAAAAAATGTTTGAACCATTACAGTTGTGTATATAAATAAATTGCAAGTTTTATACTATCTCTGTCTCCATGCTCACCCTGGCTGTTGGCCACGAACCTGTGTGCCCTTTCATAGGGCTGTTATGTCCCGGTATATTCCGGGTGGCGTAGTCGATGTATATCCACTTTTGGTGGGTCCCCTACCTGACCACTTCTTGCCACACAAACATGATGCAAGATCACTGCTACCAGGTAACCAGTACAAGCAAAACAATTCATGTCAGGTTTAGTAACACAGAGCTATTACTGAGAAGACATTTTCATGAATCTTGAGAACAAAGCCAATAAACAAGATCAGAAAATGCTGGACTGAATCATGGTATCACATCAGGCATCACTGTAATTCATTTCTGATCAATTATTTGTGCTTCTTTAGTTAGAAATTATATGCACAGACTAAACACGGTCAAGAAGACCATGTCTGTATATTTTCATATCTCTTAAAGTGCCTTTTACTGTATATATTCCCTTATATGTGTGTTAAAATATATTTAATTTAGCTTTGATTATTATTAATATATTTTTTATAAATATATATATTAATATACAAAAACAAGTTTTTATTAGAAGACAAGTGACAAGAACTTCATGGATGTGAATCAGTGAGTTCAAAAGTGTCTCTTACCTCCTCAAGATTTAAGACCGAAGCTGCAGAGGATGTTTACAGCTGCAACATCAGACTCCAGAGCACTGACTTTCACTTTCTCCTCACTTTAATGTGGATCTCTATTTAGTTCCATTCTCTCTGTTTTCCTTGTATTCCTTAAACTGATTGGTGGATGCTGCTGCTTTAGGGACTACAATAAAGCTTGTAGGTTACTCTAGGGGTTTCATTTAATAATGAAACAATAGGTTACAGAAACAAAAACTACTTCTGCAGACAGATTGTGATTTTCAAGTAACCTTGAGCAGCTGCTTTAGCTGTGATTGGTGTTTGATCCATTACTGATTACAGATTACATGATGAAAACATAGTTACATTAACATAATCTGATTTACTTATTATAGGTCATGAATACTGACTATTCATCTACCTTGTTTTAAACTTGCCATTAAATGTACAATATAAAAACCAAAGAGATGTGGTCTACAATGTAACATTTAAGGGGTCCTATTATGTTTTTTGTATGCGTGTGTGTCTGTGTGTGTAATGCACAACATATATACAGTGAACAAAATAATAAACGCAAAATGAAAAAAAGGTCTATTTCTCTCAAATATTGTTCAGAAATCTGTCTAAATCTGTGTTTGTGAGAACTTCTCCTTTGCTGAGATAATCCATCCACCTCACAGGTGTAGACAGCATGATTATTGCACAGGTGTGCATTATTCTGGCCAAAATAAAAGGCAGCTCTAAAATGTACAGTTTTACTGGATTGGGGGGTGATTGTCCAAAAACCAGTCAGTATCTTGTGTGACCCCCATTTGCCTCATGCAGTGTAACACATCTCCTTCACATAGAGTTGATCAGGTTGTTGATTGTGGCCTGTGGGATGTTGGTCCACTCCTCTTCAATGGCTGTGTGAAGTTGCTGGATATTGGTAGGAACTGGAACACGCTGTCATATATGCCAATCCAGAGCATCCCAAATATGCTCAAAGGGTGACATGTCTAGTGAGTATGCTGGCCATGCAAGAGCTGGGATGTTTTCAGCTTCCAGGAATTGTGTACAGATCCTTGCAACATGGGGCCGTGCATTTTCAGACATTATCAACATATGGTGATGGTCGTGGATGAATGGCACAACAATGGGCCTCCGGATCTCATCACAGTATCTCTGTGCATTCAGAATGACTTCAATAAAATGCACCTGTGTTCACTGTCCATAACATACGCCTGCCCATACCATAACCCCACCGCCACCATGGGCCACTCGATCCACAACATTGACATCAGCAAAACAAGATGCATTAAGAGCTTCTGGAATTTGAAGATCAAGGTAAATTGTACTTAATTTGTGTTCGGGGGAAACATACAAGTATCTTCTGTTGCTTACGAAGTGCAGAACTTAATGGAAAAAAATATATATATTTCAACAAAATAAGAAAACTTCATTGTTTTCAACTCTTAATGCATATTGTTTCCTTCTGGAGCATCAGTGAACATTTGGACCTTTTTTAATAGTTGTGTTTGAGTCCGTCAGTTGTCCTCAGTGTGATAAGATGCATCTCAAAATCATACGGTCACTGCTGGAAAGTGTTCAAATATGCAAAGATGCTGAAAAACTGAAGAATCTGCAGGAGCTGGAGGATATTTCTGAAGAACAGTTCTCAGTTTAACTGTTCAGAACAAACAAGGGAGTCATGCACAACCATCACAAAACAGAAAGACAGTCGAGGATCATCAGGTAACAACACACAGTATTAAGAACCAAGGGTTCACAAACTTTACAATGGGGTTATTTTAATTAATTTCAGCATTTTTATTGTGTTGTGGACTAAATGTATACATCTTTAATGTACAATATCTTACCCAGGACAGTACTAAATAAATAAAAAATAACATGCATTTAGTATGATCTCTCTTATTTTGTTAAAATTATTCACATTTTCACAGATTCCGCAAGGGGTTCCCAAACTTTCACATGCCATTGTACAGTATTGTCACGGAGACGAACCCCGTGATTCCCCCTACTGGCCAGCAGAGGGCTCCATCTCCGGAATATTGACACTCACGCACTCCCTCACAACTACACTTCCCATCTACCCCGTGCATTGGACTCTGATCACCACACAGGTGCAGCTCATGAGTACTGCTATATAAGCTGCACAACCACATCAGTTTAACGCGAAGTCTTGTTTTGCTCCGGCTGACATTTCCAAGCGTTATGTCCCGTGTTTGATTTCCTGTTTACCAGTTCTGTTTGTCTACCGTCTCTTGAACCATTGCTGCCTGCCTCTTGACCTTGGATTGTTTATTGGACTCTGAATATTGCTTGCTACCCCGATCTTTTGCCTGTGTTTGACGACGATTCTGGTTATCTCTACTATTGTGTTTGCTGGTTCTGATCCCTGCCTGTACGACCACGAGTTATTCATTAAAGCCTGCAAAATGGATTCCCCGTCTAGTGATGATTCGTTACAGAAGACTTCGCCACAACCGAATCCAGTGGCTTACGATCATCTGTGTGCTACAATGGCAGCCCAGGCAAGTCAAGTTGCTGCTAACCAGCATCAATTGAATCGTTTGACTTCGATCACAGAGGAACTGGTAAAGGCTGTTCAAAGCCTCCACAGCACTGCCGTAACGTCACCACCACCAGCAGCTGCCGCCATTGCCCACGCGGCAGGAACGCCAGCGCAAGTTAATCCACGACTGGCTTACCCGGAGAAATTTGACGGGGATTCTACCAAGTGCAATGCAATGCTGTTCGTCGAGCAACAACCTACCCTTTACACCACTGATGCTGGTAAGATCGCCTTAGTTTGCTCACTATTAACAGGAAGAGCTTTGGAATGGATAACGGCTGTATGGCGCGAGGATGGAACAGCGTTCACCACTTTCACTGACTTTCTGGTGCGATTCCGTGAGGTGTTTGATCACCCCCGAGAGGGGAAAGGAGCGGGTGAGCATCTGCTTGAGTTGTCGCAGGGAGAATTAACATCAGCGGAATATGCCATGAACTTCCGTACACTGGCTGCTCAAACGTCATTGGTGAGTGACACGCTGAAAGTATTATTTCGCAAGGGGCTTAATCACGAACTGCAAACCGAACTCGCTTGCCGTGATGAGGGGAGAACCTTGAATGATTTCATTTCGCTAACTATCACCATTGACAATCTACAACGCTCCCGCCGTGTCAGCGCTCAACGCCTCTTTCCCGTTACGACAACACAATCCGCTGAAACTACGGAACCCATGCAGATCAACTCCTATCATCTGACAGCTGAGGAACGCCACCGCCGCATATCTAACCAACTCTGTCTCTACTGTGGCGCTCCGGGGCATCAACGAATTACTTGCCCGTCACGTCGATCTTCTGGCACTTCTAAATCAGTGAGTGCATCTTTAAATTCAGTCAGTCCCCTAAACTGTGTCTCAGTCCCTCTTGTGATCAAGACTAACAACGATCGTGTGGCTACCACTGCTCTACTTGACTCAGGAGCAGCTGGGAATTTTATCTCTGAAGAATTTGCCAAAAAGAATAACATTTCTCTAATGTCATGTACAAATCCTTTGTCTGTAGCCACAATAGATGGACGCCCTTTGGGGTCTGGACTGATTACTCACCTCACTCAAGAACTGCTAATGTTTACCGGTCTGCTACATCAAGAAACCATTCAATTCTACGTGCTCCCTGTATCTAACACTCCTTTTATTTTGGGCTTGCCCTGGTTCAGACTGCATGACCCTCATGTATCGTGGAGAGAGGGACAAATTCTTAGATGGAGCACCCAGTGTCAGAAATCATGCCTTCCGACCATCTCTCCCTTGCCTGTGCAAGTCGTCACGTTAGACTCGGAGTCCACCAGCATTCCCAATCTGCCCAAGGAGTATCACGATCTCGCCAACGCCTTCTGCAAGGTACAAGCAAACACATTACCACCACACCGCAGTCACGATTGTGCCATTGATCTAATTCCAGGTTCCTCACCACCCCGGGGCCGAGTATTTCCATTATCATTACCCGAGTCAGAAGCTATGGCCAAGTACATCGAGGAGGAGCTGGAGAAGGGGTTCACACGTCCGTCCACTTCTCCTGCTTCAGCTGGCTTCTTCTTTGTCCGTAAGAAGGATGGAGGTTTGCGCCCTTGCATCGATTATCGAGGTCTCAACGAGATAACGGTAAAGTTTCGCTATCCACTTCCACTGGTGCCCTCTGCATTAGAACAGCTACGAACTGCACAATACTACACCAAATTGGATTTGCGCTGCGCATACAACCTCATCCGCATTAGGGAGGGGGACGAGTGGAAAACAGCTTTCTCAACCACCAATGGGCACTACGAATACCGGGATATGCCGTTTGGACTGGTCAATAGTCCTTCGGTTTTCCAATCATTTGTCAATGACATCTTCAGAGACATGTTAAACAAGACTGTTATCGTATACATTGACGATATCTTGATCTATTCAGATACCCTGGAGGAACATATCCAACATGTGAGGGCTGTGCTGCAGCGACTCATTGAACACCAACTCTATGCCAAGGCGGAGAAGTGTGAATTCCATACCACCTCTACCACCTTCCTGGGGTACGTCATCAGTCCAGAGGGGGTCGCCATGGATGAGAGCAAAGTCAACGCCGTTCTCAAATGGTCCGAACCCAAAACACTAAAGGAACTCCAACGCTTTCTGGGGTTTGCTAATTTCTACCGCCGTTTCATCAGAAACTTCAGCTCTGTGGTCAGTCCCCTCACGTCAATGGTCAAAAAAGGAACCCATCGGCTACACTGGTCAGAGGCTGCCCTCCAAGCATTCCAAGAACTAAAAAGACGGTTTGTGACTGCTCCCATACTCCACCTTCCTGACCCATCTCTTCCGTTTCTCGTTGAAGTGGACGCCTCCAACACTGGTATCGGGGCTATTCTCTCTCAACGCCAGAGTTCTACCGCTAAACTCCACCTATGTGCCTTTTACTCCCGCAAACTCAATGCTGCTGAACGTAACTACGACGTAGGGGACCGTGAACTCCTCGCCATGAAGGCGGCCTTCGAGGAGTGGAGACACTGGCTGGAGGGGGCAAACTTTCCTTTCACTGTACTAACAGATCATAAGAACCTTGAGTATTTGTGCTCAGCCAAGCGCCTCAATCCAAGGCAGGCAAGATGGTCATTGTTTTTCTCCCGATTCGACTTTTCAGTTACCTACCGTCCGGGCTCCAAGAACACAAAGGCAGATGCGCTATCCCGTATCCACGAAGATGAACAGACCTCATCCGAACCTGAATCCATACTCCCTTTCAAGGTAATCATTGCACCCGTACAATGGGACATCATGACGCTTATCCAGCAACACAACTCTCAACATGCACCTCCAACAACTTGCCCTCCTGATAAGGTTTACGTACCACCCACTCTACGCGATCAAATACTCAACCACACGCACTGTCTGCCCGCATCCGGCCACCCAGGTATCACGGCCACCATTCATCTGCTTCAGAACCGGTTCTGGTGGGAATCATTGCCCAAAGACACCACTGCCTTCATCCAACAATGCCAAACCTGTAATGCACACAAAACTCCACGCCAACTGCCAGCCGGATTACTCCAACCACTCCCTATCCCACAACGACCTTGGTCCCACATTGCAATAGACTTTATCACTGACCTACCTGTCTCTCAAGGTAACACTGTCGTTCTGACTGTGATCGATTCTCCAAAGCCTGCCGCCTTATTCCCCTGCCCAAACTGCCTACTGCTCTGCAAACTGCTGAACTACTCTGTAACTGGGTCTTCCGTCTCTACGGACTACCTGAAGATATCGTCTCCGATAGAGGCCCTCAGTTCACGTCTCGTCTCTGGAAAGCCTTCTTCCAAGCCCTCGATGTAAACGTGAGCCTGACCTCCGGTTACCACCCTCAATCCAACGGTCAGGTCGAAAGACTCAATCAGGAACTCACCCGGTTCCTGAGATCATACTGTAGTTCCAACCAAGAAGATTGGGCCCGGTACCTCCTTTGGGCTGAGTACGCACAGAACTCTCTGGTCAAGCCAGCTACTGGAATCACCCCCTTTAAATGCATCCTAGGCTATCAACCCCCCATGTTTCCCTTGTCCGGGGAACCCACCGACGTACCCGCCGTCACGGACTGGCTGCAACGTAGTGAGGAGACTTGGAACCAAGCCCATGTACACCTTCAACGAGCCATCCGTCATCAAAAGGAACATGCTGACCACCGTCGGCGTCCTGGGCCTGTATACCAACCAGGTCAATGGGTGTGGCTCTCTACCCGAGATCTCCGTCTTCGACTACCCTGCAAGAAGTTGAGTCCAAGGTACGTGGGTCCATTCAAAATCACACATCAGATCACTCCTGTTTCATTCCGTCTTGCATTACCTGACACCTATCGCATTTCTCCCACGTTTCATGTATCTCTGCTCAAGCCCGCTGTTGCCCCTGGAGAAGAGGGAGAGGGGAGGTCCCGTGAGCAGAGTCCCCAGCCCGTCCAGATTGAGACTGAGGAAACTTACCAGGTGCGAGAACTTCTTAACTCCAGACGTCGGGGACGCATCCTGCAGTATCTGGTCGACTGGGAGGGGTACGGTCCGGAGGAACAATCCTGGGTCAATGCTGACGACATACTAGACCCCAACCTCATCACTGAGTTTCATCGGTTACATCCGGAGAGACCGGCCCCTCGACCACGCGGTAGACCCCGACGTCGTCTACCATCTCGCGCCAGGAGTCGCTCGCAGGGAGGGGGCTCTGTCACGGAGACGAACCCCGTGATTCCCCCTACTGGCCAGCAGAGGGCTCCATCTCCGGAATATTGACACTCACGCACTCACTCAAAACTACACTTCCCATCTACCCCGTGCATTGGACTCTGATCACCACACAGGTGCAGCTCATGAGTACTGCTATATAAGCTGCACAACCACATCAGTTTAACGCGAAGTCTTGTTTTGCTCCGGCTGACATTTCCAAGCGTTATTTCCCGTGTTTGATTTCCTGTTTACCAGTTCTGTTTGTCTATCGTCTCTTGAACCATTGCTGCCTGCCTCTTGACCTTGGATTGTTTATTGGACTCTGAATATTGCTTGCTACCCCGATCTTTTGCCTGTGTTTGATGACGATTCTGGTTATCTCTACTATTGTGTTTGCTGGTTCTGATCCCTGCCTGTACGACCACGAGTTATTCATTAAAGCCTGCAAAATGGATTCCCCGTCTAGTGATGATTCGTTACAAGTATAAGTTTATTCCACTGATTGGAAGACTATAATTCACAGCATTTTCATTTATTCATTTTCGATTTTTATTTGTTCCTTTGAATATCTGGATACAGAATAAATCATTTCTGATTTTTGCTGACCGACTATAGGCAGAAGTAAAAAAAAAAAAAAAGACAAATGCAGAAAAAGATGATAATTACATGTTAATACTCGGAAGCGAAATAAATAAAAGATGTATGGTTAAACACTTTTTTTTCACAATGACATGATACTAACATGAGGATGATGTCATTATTAGGGTTTTAGTAATAGAGTGAAACAATTTTTTAAGATAGGCGGTTTTAAATTTGATTTGGATAACTGTAGTTATGTTTCTATGGTCTGTGTTTGAATGTAAAAAATGCCATAAATGTTCTGTCGTCAGGAAAATTATATTCTTATAATATTAGGGACTACAATGGAAATAAGTATTTTTACTTTATTGTGCTATCTTTGACAAAGCAGTGCAATGCATTTGTATTGTCACTTTTTATGTCTAATAAACTCAAACTCAGACATCACTGTTTTCTCCAGAACTGCTTTATAGCCAAATTAAAATAATAATTAAATGATGATCTTTACAACGGAACTGAATTAACAAAGACACTATTTTCTTGAACTCTATGAACTCTATTCGCATTATTGAATCATATTTTCCTGTTGATCACCATAAGGTTTGTACTGTAAATTACAGACTACAGCTCAATGACTTTTGATACTTTTGGTCGTACAAATATTTTTGATTCATTTGGTCTGCGTAATTTAACATATTTATCTGCTTTTACATGGTGAACATTCTCAATCAAATGTATTGCCATCTCAAAGTTGCAAACGATTGTCCTGATCAAGGCATCATACACCGAAAGAGCTTCGTGTGCGGCGTCCAATCCAATGACAAACCCTACAGCTGCTCCTACAAACGGAAACAGTAGAAGAAAGAGAACCAGGAAAACTGGCCAGGCGCCTAATGGACACAGATGTTCAAACTTTGTGATTTGGATCCACCAATAAAAACCAGAGTTGAAAACAACAGACTGTAAAGGCCAGACTTCCACCGATCACTATCCCTGCCATCGCTCCTACAATGTCATGAGATGGTTTGGCTGTTAAAAGAAGACACATGTTATTAGCCAATTGCTAATGTTCCCCATTCATCCTGAGTTTTACTTATTGATAATGTACTGTAACAGCAGACTCAGTATAGGTGACACTTCATCATACCTGCCATTGTCCTTGTCTGATGGTGAACACTGAAATAATGGAAATATAGAGATTTTTCATAACACAGAAGCTTCGTTTGCATAATTGGTGTCCATAAATGTGTCTTATCACTCATCGTTGTCATGTTATAGACCCTATTCAGCAAAATACACTCTGCAAACCACAAAAATGTAAATGTAAGCCAACGACATCATGAAAATAACACAATAAGTAAATCTGAAAGAATATAGACACAACTTACAGTGATCTGAGCTCTCAGTCTTCTGCTGTCATGTGTTAAATATCAAGAGACTGCGGTGAGGGGAGTTAGATAAGTTTACATATATACATTTTGTCAACACTTTCACAAACATGCTGTAGAACTGGTGGAAACTGGCCTGGGAAGGTTTTCCAGAAAGCAGTTTTTGTGCCATGGGTGAAGTTTATGTGGAAATCTGTAGATGCAGATAACCGTAACTTTTAGTCCCAACACATTTATTTGGCCAATACAGTAAATATAGTGGCCAAAAGTGATCTACGGAGGGGATTTTTGCACAATATTTGCTTTTAATAACACTAGTTTCAGTTAAACAATAAAAATATACGGAGTAGGAGTATGTTCTATTGGGGGAAAAATAAGACACTACATTTGGTTTAAATGACAGTTATTTGGCAATAAAGCAATTTCCAACATATCATGGAATATGGGATGTATTGCAACAACAACAACAAATGCATAGTATAACAAAGAGCATACTGAAAATGTAAATGCATTTATATCAATACAAATAATAAATGTAACCTGCTATTAATATTTAGTTTGTTTCTCCATTGTTTTTGATTACAGAAGCCATTCTTTTAGCTGATATGTCATGATTCACTTCTTTCAGTCCTCCTGAAGGTCTTCCCAAAGTTGAGCATCATTAGAAGACCTGCATGACTTACAACAGCTCAGCTTAAAACATTTCCCAAAAAAATATTAATCTACAACATGTTGGCCATAAAATATTAATTTTGTCTGCTGTAATATGATCTTTATCTGTGTCTTTATCTATAATGCATCTGTGTGATTTGTCAGAGAGGAAAAACCCCTTCACACATCTGATGCTCAGTAATCAAAAAGGTTGTCCATAGGTTTCCTACAGCAGAATTTGTTTTAGTATTTAATCTAAAGTTCCAGGATTTTGATGTTATTGTGACATGTATAAAAGAGATTAATTTATTTTTAATTAATACATATTTCCATTAGGTTCCACCTGGTGATGGCTTTATATCTAAAGTGCATTAGTAATATTTATCTCGATGCTCCCTCTTGTGGCCTTTTCTTCACCCTACTGAAATTATGCATTTTAAATTCGAATGTTAGTACAAAATACAATTTTAGTTTTTCAGCGATTTCATACACATGCAGAGACAAATTCAAAATGGCCATGTTATTGTGGTCCAATTCCACACATTCAATTTAAAGACTCTTGGCCCTGTTTGCCTTCCACAACACTTACAGGTGACAAACATGGGTACTGAAAGCACACAGTTCTTCAGATTAAAAGTTTGTCAGTTTATTAAGCACCCCCCAAAAAGGCACGAGGTATATATTTGTTAACTGTTAGTTGCAATGGGTGTTTTGTGTAATTCACTGTATGTTGATGATAATGCAATGGAGAGAGCACGTTTAATGTGCACTTCTCAAACTGAGTTTTGTTTAGCTCTTATGTTTTTTTTTTTTGTTTTGTTTTTTGAGTGATAAAGTAAGCAATAAACTTAATAAAACATCAGTAAAGGCAGTAACACATCATTCAAGTGAGGTCCATACACTTACGAAAGTTACAAAAGTTATTTAGTCAAGAATAGTGTGCGATCTTTTGCTATTTGATTAACATTAAAGTGCAGACAGCAGCGCTAGGATTACACAACAGACATTATACAGCTCAGTGTCTTCAGTTAATTCATAAACCCTCGGTTTGTTAAATCAGCCTTTTCTTTATATGGCCGATATGCCGATGGTTGGATATTGAGGAAAAATCAGCCGATAATTATCGGTGGCCGATATATCGGTGCATCACTACACTCTCAGAAATAAAGGTACAAAAGCTGTCACTGGGGCATTACCTTTTCAAAAGGCACATTTTGTACCTAATGGGTCCATAAAGTGTACATATTAGTACCTAATAGGAACAAAAGTGTGCCTTTTGAAAATGTACCACCCCAGTGACAGCTTTTGTACCTTTATTTCTGAGTGTGTAGATTTCATCAATGTTCAGGAAACGATGACTGTTTGCTCTCTCACTCCCTGACAAGCAGCATTCGGACAGAATACACCAGATCTGTGAGGTAGATCAGGAAGTTGAGAGCGGTGAGAACGGCTACGACCACCAGTTTATCCCACGGACACAAACCGTGACTGTTTCGGCAGTAGTCCGGTCGGCTTGAGCTTCTCGAAAAACGGCTGTCAAAATTAAAGACCGGCCAAATGATAGTGGCAGTGAGGTACATGACGGCCGCCAACAGACTGTAGAAGGAGAGGAAGCGGTCGAATGACATCCACCCGGTGCATCCAGCGACGCACATCACCACGATGGCCGCCGAAATCATGAAACAGATGCAGTACACAGCCATGCACCACTTCAGAGCCCAGTGACTGTCATACGAGACGGGGTCGCTCACAAACACGAATATGACACTGGCCACAAACGTCTCGCAAACCTTCACCAGGCCAGGGACCTTCACCATGTACTGGGTGGCGAATTCAGCCGGTTGTGCTCGTGTCAGACTCACCTCGATGAAATAAGCCACAGTGGCCAGGCAGGAGGAGACAGAGGAGGCGATCCGGTGGTCTCGCACCTCGTCCTGCCTCGCTTCACCCTTCAGGAAGTACAGCAGGATGATGATAGACGCATACAGGCAAAAAGGCAAGGCATAGCAGGCGAAAGCACCAGGGAAGTCGATCCAGGACACAGTGGCACGAGACTGGAGACCCATGAGCTCCACCACCAAAACCAGCAGCGTCCCGGCGAAGCTGAAAGCCCAGCAGAAGATGCTCCAGTCGGCCATGCCGCCGGTGACCAACCCTCCATAAGATGCCGCGCTAAACGCCACACAAGTGAACACCAGAGCGGAAAAACGCACCCATGTGACACGGGAAGTCTTCAAGACCAGCTGAAGCATGATTGGAGAAGTTATTGGATGAACGATGTGTGTCCTTCTGGTGACTCTGCAAATAAAAAAAAAGAGAAGCAGAAGAACCTTCTGGATCAACAAGGCATGCTATATGCTAAGAGCAGCGTTTCAGCCGTTTGTTTGAACATGTGTCCCGTTTAGGAGGTCCTACACTTTTACAAGGAACTATGTGGCCTGTTTGCTGCACTGCATTGGTTTTATTAAAATGTGCAGTGTGCATTCATGTCTTCGTTACAAAACCATTACGTACTGATCCAGAAAACAAAACAAGACATGAGAGATGTGCACTGAGTGGTTTTATTTGCTCAGACGCATGGTGTTCCAAACCTGTACAAATACTTTTCTTTTCTGCTGAACTCAAGAGAAAATATTTCCAATGTTGGTAACCAAACAGTTCCTGGTAGCCATTTACTTACATTGTATTTTCCATACTACTGCAGTAAATGGCTACCAGCAACTATTTTGCAAATAACTAAGTACAAATTGAGGGTGAGTAAATGACGACAGAATTTTAATTTCAGTGTGAACTACCCCATTAATAGCTCAGGGAAACAACAGAAGCAACACGGGTCTGAAAATACTTACTGTAACACACTCCTTCTCTGATTTAATGAACAAGATGACTTTTAAAGCAAAAGCTCATAAAACAAATCATATTGTTTCTATCTCATCCAACTTTAGTCTGTGGAACCCAGTGGAGTTAAGAGTTATTCACACCGAAGGTAACAAATAAATATACAGTTTTAATAATTGTTTTGATTCTGTGAGAATCACAGTTCACACTTCAGCTAAAACAACCAAACTTCTCTCAATGGAACTTGGCTGTAAAGGACCACATTTTAATTGTACAAGTTAATCATGTGCTCTTCCCATCTAAAATAACTCTCAAATCTGATTCAAAATAGTGTGCATGAGCGATCAGTTCAGCAAACGACTTTTTAAATGTGGGTCTAAAAGGCATTCTGCCTATGATCTCCTTTTTAACTTTAAGATCAGTTTGGGTTTGAGTTTTAATTTTGGGGGGTGTACTGCTTCTTTAAGATCTCAGGGTTAGAACTTCACACATTGTTTTCCACTTAAAGATAGCATATCAAACTCTAAGGCAACAACAGCCAGCAGACATGACACAACTACGGGTCACTTGATTATAAGGCTAAGGCTACTACCAATTTTTGATGCAAGGGGCCAGCAAAAAAATAAACACAAGTTTTCAAAGCCTTTTAAACCGACTTTAACTATATTACATGCTTTTTTACTGAGTTATTTAGATTACAAACTTTATTACATTTTACTGAAGCACTGTGTCCCCCATCTATCTAGCAGGTAACAGTGTTATGGACCAACTGAGAATCGTGATGAGGAATGTGTTTACGTTTTATTCCAGCCGATTAGTCAAAAGCGCCTGCAAAGCTGCAATTACCACACTGTGTTGTTTCCTCAATACTAATGCATGAGACGGTTTAAGGGTCATTTTTAACATGATTTGACGTGGTGATATTGTTCACAAACCACACACACGTTATCTTGGCACATTCACTTCTATGGGAAATGATAATCCCTCAAATAAACTTGTATTTCATGTGTAATTCACTTCTATATACACTGAGTGAAATAGCGTTATTTAGCAGTCTGTTATTTGCACTGTGCAAATAGCGATATATTTTATTTACGCTATTTATAAATAGCAGTATGTTTGCATTTAAGTGTTGATAAGCAGATAGGCTATATAAAAAGTATGCAGTAGTTAAAATGAATATATATATATATATATATATATATATATATATATATATATATATATATAAACATTGGCGGGAAAAAAATCTCATTATATCATTTTTTTTTATTTGCAAAAACTTTCATGTCGCTTTAGCCAAATCTGCTGGAATGGGACGTAAAACAGCTAGCTCAGATGCACGCGTCGCGCACGTCCTCAGTTGATCCATAACACTGGTCGTGGTGTTGGTGTGATAGTTGTGTTTTTTAGTTTCTTTTACTGTCTATGGTTTTATGGCTCTGATGAGATTGAGATGAACTCAAAAGTCATCCTTTATGGGGTTGTGACGTCCCCTTTATAGCGACGCGATCTCTGAACTAAACACATTGAACAGATTCATCACAGAACTTGCGCTTAAAAGATGGCTGATGTTCAGCTAACTACGAAATATACAAATAGATTTAAATCCAGCGCAGACTGAAACTGTGAGCGATTTTATTAAATTGAGGCGTATTCCTCAAACTGACGCGTCCTGTCTACAACAATAAACCAGTTTTTCTTAATTACTAAATCAATACCAAAGCAAGCAGACAAAACCTAACCAACAGAAATTAAGAAATCAAGTGATACAGACTTACTCTGCGATAGTTTTTTTCCGCTTTATTCTAGTTGAATGTATGATAAAGGAGATTCGAGCCCCTCTTTGTCTCACTTCAGTGCTCCACACCCATTTCCCCAAATTCACTGCCTTTCTTTCCTTCTCCATCTGACCAGAGAGGGGGGTGTAAGAATGTGAATGTGACCAAACTGTTTAAAATAGCTGGACTAAGATATATAACTTGAAATATATTTCTTTAGCCTATAGAGCTCGGGCGTAGACGTTATGGAATGGTGCATTGTGGGTAACGGCGGCCATTTTAGAGGCATCGCAAAGCAGGTTTGTAATAAGATAATAGCCAGTCTCCAGAAAAAGTTATAGAACGTGACAAAAAAAGTTGCCTATACCTATACGGACAAACTTAATAATGAAGCCAAACAACGCTACTTAAAAAAAGAGGTTGTAGGCGGAATCGATCCCTATGAACACATGAAAGTTTACCAAGCCTCCGTTTCCCTGATAATTTATCCTACCGGGTCTGTGGAGTGAGCGCTTACACCTCCGATCAATTTAAAAATGTCACTTTCACTTTTTAAAAAGTCACTGGAGGCTCACCTGCAGATCACAAATGGATCTGCAAATTAAACGTGGAGAAAACAATCTTTCTCACTAAGGAAATGTTAACATTAACCAAGCATCAGTGGTGACACACACACACACACTTATCAGATTCTGCGAGCTATGAAGCTTGTCTATGCGGGTTTGTTACACTTCAGGAGTAATTACTCACCTATCATACTTGCAAAAATCCACTGTTTTCCTCCGGTAGTTCTGTAATCCGGTATAATATTGACGAACATTCACCTCAGACACAACCCACCATTCACCAAAACAAGACGCTTAACTTCCTATTTTGAAGTTCGTTCCAGTTTTTTTATTTATTTTTTTAAACAAGTTGTTCAAATTTGTTAAATACAGTCAGCACAAAAATATCAAAAAGCAAATTAAGTTCAGGATTGGGTCAAAAGAAAATGTTTAAACAAAAAATACAGACACTAAACTGACTCCCTTACTGGCCAAAAACTAGAGAAAGCGTAATGTGTTTGTGTCTGAGTTTGTGTGTGCGTATGTGAGAGAGAGAGAGAGAGAGAGACCATACACAACATGTCTCACCATAACTATGTATTATAATTAGTGCTGTCAAAATTAGCGCGTTAACGCATTCGATTAATTTGAAATATTTAACGCGTTAAAAAAAAATAACGCAATTAACGCGGTTGCAGTTTTTTTTATTTCTAGTTGTGGCCTATGTGTGTTCAACGTGCAAAGAAATATGGATAAGACCAAGGAAGGACTTTTAGACGGAAAGTTTCAGTATAAAACTCTGCCGGATTACTCTTCAGTCTGCCACAAGAAACAGCAACATTAAAATCATGAACTCAAATGTCATTGTTTAAAAAAAAAAAAAAAATGACTGTAACAGTGCGTAAATCAGACCTTTCTGTAACGATAACGTTAATAAGCTTAAACGAAAATAACAAAATAATTGTGTAGCGGAGTATTTTTTGTACACAGTGCCGCGAACTGTCAATCACTCCTGTACGCGTGCATCACTGTCCTCCTCAGCTGCAGCAACTTGCGCTCTCTCTCTTCATCAAGCTTTAAAACAAAAAGGGGACAAAAAGATCATATTGTCTTTGTGCATGGGCTATAGATTAATTAGATAAATGAATATCTAAATTTGTGCCTTGCCGTCTACGGTATTTTTTTAGAACTTAGAAAAAAGATGCTGCAGCCAATGAACAGCCAGTGGGGGCTGCAGGACGACTCAACCTCCGCAGACAGTTTTTAATGTTTATCAGACAATAAATACTCAAGATTTTGCTGTTTTTGTATAACTCACAACAAGTTTCACACACCTTCTCCGGCCACGTTGAGTTGTTGACACTTAACAGTGGGAAAGCGACACATGCGCTATTCACTTGTGTAACTTAAGGGTGAATGGGTAATGTAGTTTCTGCTCTGGGTGGGATGAATTAGGAAGCTTGCATTGTGAAGGGCGCTCTGAAAATCGGCAGTGCAGGTAAAAGATTAAAACCTCTATTAAAACAGATGTCCAAATGAGCGTACCGGTACGCTACAAGCACGTTCTGGGCGCACTGGGAAATTCAAATGATACTTACATGTCTGTGTTTTTATTTCTGTAATAAATATGGCTTTCAAGCCAACAGTTAATTTGGAGGATATTGATGGTTTATTGCAGGTATGTTGTTTACATGAGAAAATCTGTGTTACAAAGTTAAACAAAAATTCCAATAAACAATCATATTTTGAATTTAAATAGTTTCTTTGTCTTAAGTTTACATTCATTATTTACATTTTACATTTACATATCCAAAAAGTTTCAGTCTTTTAATTGCGATTAATCGCGATTAATCGCGATTAATTTTAAAAAATTGTGCGATTAATTAGTTAATTTTTTTTAATCGATTGACAGCACTAATTATAATATTATCGAAGGTGATGGTTTCCCTCCGTACAGCGGCGACCCAAGCCATCTGACGCCTCTTGGTGATTTCAGACACCTTGTGTTTTTTTTCCCAAGTAGGTAAATGTTGAAAACTAATATGATTCACGAGGCGTTTGCCCTGTCGATCATGAAACCGATTACAGCAGTTCACAATACAGCAATACTGAACCATTTCCCAAAAAATAATCAAAATTAATGACCAAATGACCAACGTTACCTAATGCCTACTATACAGTACATCTACTTCTGTACCGCGACTCCCACAATGCATTGCGACGTGACGCAACGATCCCGACCTCTTTACTCACATTATCCTGACCATAAAATGTTTCACCCCCTCCCCCTAAAAAAAAAAAAAAAAGATCGTTTCAACGGCTTACTAAAGATACATCATTTGGATATTTTCATGTCCGGGACGAAATTGGGGATTAAACCGGTTACGTAAATAATGTTACATATTGAGGGCATGGTGCTAAACAAGGGGAGAACACTCCGTTTAGACAATCTAATGATATAAGAGTTAGCCGAATCATGGTAAAAACAGGATGTATCGTGCGATCATAAATCTGCACACAGCACTCCCTGGTGGTCTAGTGGTTAGGATTCGGCGCTCTCACCGCCGCGGCCCGGGTTCGATTCCCGGTCAGGGAACAGTTGCTTTTTACATTCGATAGAAAACAAAATATCTATTTCTTCTTGTATTAAGAATCAAGGGTTACTGAAATGGATTAGCGTGAATACATTGAAGATATTGATTTGATTTGTCGATTTGAGTCCATGTGAAAAAGTAGCATAATTTACATATGATTTACAGTTTATTTTAATAAATATTAAACATTATATTCAATTGTGCATTATAGCTGACACCTAGATGAACAGTTACAGTTGTTTTTATGACTGTAAGTCATTCTCCTCAAATTCTACTGACGTTAGAAAAGTGTATACCAATATCGCATGTAACTTTAGAGACGGTCCCTAAATTTGAGACTCTCCAACGCCAAGACAACTTTATGTCCTTTTCTTCTTTCTCTTTTCGGCACCAGAGGGATACATCCTGTTTGTGACATGACTTATCGTTTATTACAGTGACGCTCACATGCGCGAATTATCAATGCACGCGAGGAGTCTATGCGCAATTGCACATGACTCAAACGCTAGCAGACACAGCAGCAGTTGTCGGTAAATACGAATTTTCTTGTCTTGAATTATTCATTTATTCGTTTTTTATTCATTCATTCATTTATATCACTTGTTTAAGTTATTTAATTGTAAAAAAAAACAAAAAAAAACAAACAAACAAAAAAAAAACACATGATTGGGGGGCCCCCTGACCACTTATGCCTCGGGCCGGTGTTCTGTCAATTTGTCCTACGATTTTTACCTACCTCCCACTAAAACAGTGGATAGTACAATTCCACAACGAAAAATGCTACTGTAAAGTCATGGTTTATTAACGTATACACCTACCACAACCCTACCGGCCCAAATCAATAGTCACAGGTCATTTCGAGTTCTAGCGTACGCGTACACAGCGCTCCCTGGTGGTCTAGTGGTTAGGATTCGGCGCTCTCACCGCCGCGGCCCGGGTTCGATTCCCGGTCAGGGAACAGTTATTTTTTACAGTCGCTGGAAAACAAAATATGTATTTCTTCTTGTTTTATGAATCAATGGTTATTGAAATGGATTAGCGGGAAATTGAATACATTGATTTGATTCGTCACTGTGATAATTACGAACACGTAACCAAAATAGAAGCTACATGCAGGGCCGCGGGAAGTAATTTTGAACAGGGGGTGCAGTTAATTTTATTTATTTTTTTTGACAAAAAACCTATGAGCCTATAGGCCTATTTAAAATACATTTTAAAAATAAATACATTGAGATTTACTACTTTATTGTCATATACACTTCAATGCACAGGGTCTGAAACACACAGACATCAGTTCTCAGATATGCGCAATGCCTTATTAATCTGAAGCAGAAGCAGAATCAGAAATAATAGTTTAATAATCGAAAGAAAACGAAATAATTACTTTCATTACAATTTCAGATAGCCTATACATACATGCAACTTATTTAGATACAACAAATAATATTACAACAAAATATAATATTAATCAAACTTCACAATAAAGCTAAAACAAAGCAATCGATTCAGCTAAAATGGTCAGCTTGCTTGAGTCATTGCACGTTTATGTCACACGCAACTCTATTAACTCCAAAATCTTTTTACGCACACAAGGAAATAATCTCTGACTATTTAAGCAATTTGTTTATTGAACAGTTCTCCACATCCATTACGCAAAAAACAAACGCACAGTATAAAGCTTTCTGTCTCCATCTTCAACCTTTTTACACAAACCATAAGGAAATAATCTCCGACTATTTAAACGTTATTTAACAGTTCTCCACAACCTTTACGCAAAGAACACACGAACGAAATAATACTCTCCATCCCCACCACCTTCCAAAAATACTATAGTATACTACTTACAATTGCTTGGCTAGTCAAAGCTGATCCCACACTTGTTGCCAAAAAAATAAATGTTACTAGCGCGGCAGCACCATGCTCTTACCTGAGCTACATGCAGGCGGGGTGCCCTGGTTACAGGTGTCCAAATGTCGAGGTGCGCTGTATTATATAAAGATGGATGTATTCTGCATGGAACGAGCGGGAAACCTCGTTACTCGGCGACCAAACCTGCCTGCCTGACGTTGACAACGTAACTTCCGAACCTGTGTTGATTAGGCCTCAAAATATGAAATTAAAATCCAAAATATACGTAATAGACTGCGTGTGTCAAAATCATTTTCTAAAATATTCATAAGGAATTTATAAATTGTGCAAAATACTTCAATAGGCCTACATTTTTTTTTATCTCCCTCTCGTCACTAGGGGGTACTGCAGTACCCCCAGCACCCCCACTTCCCGCGGCCATGCCTACATGTGTTAAATAGCGGGGCTAAGATATATAATAATTTTGATGACATCAGAAATATGATATTTCTTTAGCCTATACTCATATTATCCTTACCATAAAATAAAAAAAATAATAAATAATAATAATAAAAATGTATTGATTGTTTCAATGGCTTACTAATGACACATCATTTGGATTCATGTCCTTGACGAAATAAGGGATTAAACCGGTTACGTAAATAACGTTACATATTGAGGGCAGGGAGCTAAACAACTTGGACAACAATAATAGGACTGTGCACTGACATATAATGAGAATAAAGGGAGAATACTCCAGTCAGACAATCTAATGATATAAGAGTAGCCGAATCGTGGTAGGATGTACATAATCAGGATGCATCTTGCGCCTGTGAGTCAAGAGTGACAGGTCATTTCGAGTTCTAGCGCACGCGCACACAGCGCTCCCTGGTGGTCTAGTGGTTAGGATTCGGCGCTCTCACCGCCGCGGCCCGGGTTCGATTCCCGGTCAGGGAACAGTTGCTTTTTTACAGTGGCTGGAAAACAAAATATGTGTTTCTTCTTGTTTTATGAATCAATGGTTACTGAAATGGATTAGCTGGAAATTGAATACATTGATTTGATTTGTTACTGTGAGATTTACGAACACACATCCAAAATAGAAGCTACATGTGTTTACTGAAAAATGCAAACAGTCAAAATTTTTATTATTATTATTATTATTTTTTTTTTTTTAACCATGTACAACAACTACAAATGTATGCATACTGCAAGAGGTGTTACCAAAACTAAATAGGTAAATTTAGAATTTACGAGTTGTGTTCTTTTAGTATCAGTGAGAGATAATATTGTTTTTGTCCATATTTTTAATTAGATGATTTTCTGATTTCATGTTTAAATTTACTTGTTAATTTTGTTAAGCTTTTGTCATTATTGTTTTTAGTTTTAGTTGTTTTTAAGTATGTTTAGAACTAAATTAAAATGAGAATTGAGGCCTCGGAAATTAACTATTTTTTTTTTCTTCTTTTTTTCTTCTCTATTTTCTAGTTGAGATTTATTTTATTCAGTAAGAAAATTTTCTTATAGTTTTGGTTTTAGCTTTAATTAACTATAATAACTGAAAATAAAAATGACTGAGCAGATCCATTATATGCATAGCTTGTTTAAAATGTTTAAAATATATGTCATCTTTCATCAACATTCACACATGAATATGATACTTTCCTAGTAAAATTATATATATATATATATATATGTTGTGGGTTCGAATCTCGATCAAATAAGATCTCTTCATCTGGAAAGTATCTGCTGTGTCTCTAAAATGTCAGTTTTAGATGGATTATAAATCATAAACATATTACAGACATCTTCTAAACGTCTATTTGACATCTGATTGAAAATGCCTTTTGTATCTATTATTTTTATACACTAAAAAAATAGGTCTTGCAGATGTAATGCAGACGTCAAACAGATGTGATGTACGTGTAAACACATCAAGTAGTTAATTTTCGGAATCTGACGTAATCCAGATCAGATGTAATCAGTCACTGATCTAAAAACCTGATTCTCCTTGTTCATCCAGTTTGACCTGTGCACGAGTTTTACACGCAGTAGCACAATCCAACCGATTGAGGACGAGCGCGAGTCTGTTTGCCTTCCCAGCCGAACATAAACCCGGGATGATGGTGTTATTCCGGAATGGCGAACGCTCGCGCGTTGGGATTACACCACCAATAAAGACCGACAGAGCACACATTTTTGGGAAGCAGTGAGAGGACATCAACGCTGACCGTGCATACACCGAGAGACGGACGCGAGAGACGCGGATTCAAGAGCCTGCGGATCAAATGAATGTCTCTGGCCGCCAAACGAGCGTGTGCGAGTCGCCGAGACACGGACAATAATTGCGCCGCGAAAAGAGGACGTTCCGAGGCGGCTTTGTCGCGCCACGCGTGCAGAAGATCGCGAGCGGAACGCGCGGCTCGCCAGTGTTCTACCGCGCGCGCGTGAAGGTGAACGGCCGTCGGAGCCGCGCTCTGCGTGCGGCGCTTGTCCGGTACGCGGCGGCGGGGATGCGCGCCGTGCGGGCCTCGCGTGCACTGGACCGGCGGATTGTCTCGCTGAAAGCACGGGATCGTGTGTGTTTGCGCGTCGCACGGTATTGTTCAGTGAGTGCGTTGAGCGTCAGATGGTGCATGCATGCTGTCACCTCTGGGAACCTTGCTGCTGATTAATCATTTCTATGCACTTTATTTGCGTCCTATCACTGTGTGTTGAGTAGCTGCTCAGCCTTTCTGCTCCTCTTGCATTGCACTGAACTCAGTAGCTCTAAAATACTAGCAGCATCTGACTGTAAATCACCTCGAGTCCCAAAAACACAGCAGTGAAGCCCCAGGATCGCACTCGGACTGATCGAATGGTTTTAAAGCGATCCTAAAGTGGGACGATGACTCAGTCCACAGGAATCTCTTTACTGAAGCTCCAGAGATTAAACAGAAGTGTGGTGTATTGATCCTGCATGCTCCCCTGAGAGAGTCTAGCTCTTATGAAGCTAACAAACACTACGAAGTGACCTTCACTCGGTGTATGTGCACATTAGGAGCTTGTTTATTAAATGGGACGATGCTGGTGAGGAGGATCACTGTGTTTCCCCGAAAGGAACTTTGACCCTTACAGAACTGAAAGGACTAAACTCATCTCGAGGAGTGGGAAGAGGAAATAATACTCACTCCACACTAATGACATGATCTCAGACTGACAGAGAAAACACTAGACTAGTAATCAGACAAACCTGACAGCCATGAGTGTTCGACAGCCGACCTCCACGCTGGATAGGTGAGGCTTTCTGACAACGACCTTTAGACGCACACCGATTCCCCGATAGAACGTAAACATCTCGGAGACGTCTATTTGACGTCTGCGTTACATCTTCAAGACGTATTTTGTAGAGTGTTTGCTCATCTGCAATACGTCTACAGCACGTTTCCTATCAGCTGTCAAATAGACGTTTAGAAGATGTCTTTAAGATGTTTATGAGCTAGAATGCATGTAAAACTGACATCTTAAAGACGTCTACACCGCAGATCTTGCAGATGCATGTGTTTGTGTGTATTGTCTGTGATACCTGACTTTAGTCTATTCCACAATGCAGAATCACTTAAAAACAACTGTTTTCAGTTACCATGCTTTATTTCCCGCTAGCCACACAATTTATTTGTTTAGCTAGTGAAATTAGGGCTGTACTGAGTGTGTAGTATCCAGCTGATCACGTGACATCAACATGACGTCCCTCGCGAAAAATAATAAGATACATCAGAAAAAAGTTCTTGGTAGAGCAGTGCCACATTCAGCGATTTTAGCATAAATCCCAGTATAATAAAGAGAGAAATATTAAGATTTGGAACATTTTAAATAAGGAGAATTTTACCAAGTTTATGATTAAGTTTTAGGATGGTTCTCGCGAAACTATATTTTCTGCCATTTTTGTTTTCAAGATAAATGAATATATACAATTTTTGAAAATGGAGGGAAAAAATATAATTTTGTTTATAGTTTTATGCATGTGTAAGTAAAAAGTCAAGCTGCAGTGCCAAAAAAGACCACACGGTCTACCAATACTAGTCACCTTAACCTGACTATATACGGATTCATTCAGAATTATTAAAGAGATTAAAAGACAAAAAAAAAAGTAATTATAAACATTCAGAATTTGTTGAATGTGGTGACAGAACAAACAATATCGACTGATTTGTGTTTTTCAGTGCCGATTATTACAGATCAAGTAGACTGATAACCGATATATATTCTGTAAAAATACAATTAATGTCAAAAGTAAGAGTAACAAATGCTCTGACAAACTTTTTTTTAAATCATTATCAGCAATTTGATTTTGAAAATGACCAATAACCATAAAAAGCTTAATATCGGTGCCGATAATCGGTCGACCTTTGTTGAGAACGATTGAGAAAAAAAGTCACCAGATTTGCATATACCTTATATTTGAGTATAAATGTGAGATTATCACTGTTATTGAGCCTCTAGACTCTATTTCCCAGACTTTACTGTAGATTTTAGCCGATAGAAGAGGACACACAGGTAAAATCACTGTTTACAGTGAAAACACCAGCTAAATTCAAGGCTTTGTGGGCTTGCAAGGGTAACATTAAGTTCAGACGGTTACTGCCTCCTCAGATCACTGTCTCGTGTCCTCTGTCTAACAATACAGGTTTTTCCATTCGTCCAGTGTGCCTTCGTTTCCTCGTTGCTATTTTTACCGTCTCAGTGCATCAGTTTGTGTCACAACTGTGTGTTTTGTGTTTAACTGATGAGTCGCTCTGGAGAAGATCACCCATCAGAAGATGCTCTTCGTTAATGTCCACTTGTCTTGTGTGTGTGTATTTCTGTTTGGTTCTGTCTCAAGATCTTTTGTTTCTCTTTCCCACTGACTTGTTTTTCCTGTGCATCCACTTCCTGTTTGTGTCATGTGACTGCAGGGCAGCCATTAAGAAACAAACACACCTGCCCAGGTATGACGAGTCAAAGTCAAGCCCAACACAAGACATCTGTCAGTCATTAACACAGGTTTCCGCTGGAGTAGTAGTGATGATGATGTTTAAACTGTTGAGTTTTGAGCTGTCAATCACACGAGCCTCTTCCACTATGTGCTTATTTGGGAGGAGTTACACGAGCTCTGAACTCTCTCACACGTCTTTCACTTTCTCACTCAGTTTTACAGTCCACCTCATGTTGAGTATTTGCTCTTTCTTTGTATTTCTCGCTCTTTTTCTTCCATCTGTCTCACTGTAATGTCTTCCTTCTCTCTTTCACGCTTCCTTTTAGTCCTTTTGCTGCTTGGTGAGTTTTCCGGTTTATTTTCATGCTATAATTAGTGGCAGAACAGGATGAAGTTTGTAGATTATGTATGTTTTTTGTTTTGTTTATTTGTTTCTTAGTTTTTCCAGTTGTGTAATAGCGGTTTAATTAATACTGTATGTGTAAAATGCATTTTTTTGTCGCTCGATATTTTAGTTCCCTATTGAAAACACAATATTGGTCAACCACTGTTTTCTAATGCCAGCACTGATGTGAAACTCTGGAACATGTCTGAAATCCTTTTACTTTTTGTTCAGTCTGGTTAAATTCAACTACTTTCAGTTTTATTTTGCATCATGCATCAATTATGTTGCATGCATCATTCCCTACTTTGTATTTTTTCTGGTTCTCTCTCCTTATCTCCTGCTCCCTGCTCTCCTAGTTATCTATTTCTCGTCTCATTGATTTTAACATGTGGTTGTCTCAGGTTGAGCAGTTTGACGTTGGGAGACTCGGAGCGCAGGTCTTCTCCCGGCCAGCAGAGGGAGACACTGTCTGATCTCCCCTCGGACAGCGCAGGTGAAGCACAGCTCTCGTATGCAACTGACCACGATCACATGACTTGTTGTTATTGAAAGGTCCTCTGTTTTTGGTTCATAGGGACGGGTTTAGTCCAAAGATGTGTGGTTGTGCAGAGGGACAATCTGGGGTTTGGCTTCACCGTGTGTGGCGAGAGAATCAAACTAGTGCAGAATGTCCGGCCAGGTAATTAATACCTGTAGTAAAGCCCGAGGGTAACACACCTGTAAATGATAAACCGCTTCCAGAAACAAACCTAATGTCTTTGTCCTCACAGGTGGAGCGGCGGTCAAGGCTGGAGTCCAGGAAGGAGACCGAATTATTAAGGTACGCTTTTCCATCGTAAAACAAAAGTGATTGTAATTGAATTAATAGCTAATCTCTTATTTGTCATCTCTGTTTGCGTTTCAGGTCAATGGTTCTTTGGTTTCGTCGATGTCTCATCAGGAAGTGGTGAAAATGATCAAATGTGAGTCTGGCAGCTGTGTGTTTAGTTTGTTGTAGTTGTGAGGAGTGTCTTCACTGACGTTTGTTCTCGTCCTCGGACAGCTGGGACGTATGTGGCGTTGACTCTTCAGGGCCCGCCTCCTTCAGCCGCGTCCATCCCGCTTCAGCCACTCCCCACTGACCCCTTGCCCAATCACAGGACTGCTCCTGGCGAAGCTCCGCCTCCTCCACCAACTCCGCCCACAGGAAGCAGCACCCCGACTCAGAGAATCACAGGACCCAAACCCTTACAGGTGCGCCATGTTTTGAAGCTGTTATTGACTATATTATAGTATTATTGGCGTCCAATCTGCCTTATGGAGTATTACCAGTCAGTATTAAACGCAAATAGACTCAAGAACTGCTCTGAGAGTCATTTCATCTTTACTCGCACACAAACTTAAAGGTCTTCTACAACCCGCCAAAATAAAAGTTCGGATTTACTTGAAGAAATTATGACAGAAATATATTATTATTCTACAGCAGAATGTGTTTAAAGTAATAATACATTATTTTTGAAGAAGCATCACACACAATTGTTGTAGCTCTGATTGTTAAAATTTTATTTGATTTGAAGTTTTTATTCATTAACGCACAGAATCCAGATAAAAATAAAACCGACAGCACATGATTTGAGAAATTATTGACACCTTTTATTATTAACATTGTTTCACTACAGTTTTGATATATGATTCAATTGTTAAAGTAAAAAAAAAAAAACTGAACATAATTATTAAAACTGAATTGAATTAAACCCTTAATATAGATACGAAAAAAATAGAAAAAATAAAAACTTAGTATTAAATAGGAGTATAGAATTGTTGTATTGTTCAAATGAAAATTGTTAATTTTATATGAATTGCGTTGCATTAAACCATTAAAATATAATTTTTAATATTTGTATTTTAATATTTTTATTGTTAATTTCTATGAATCTAAACCATTAGGCATTCATGTTGATTATTAAAACATTAATTAAAATGGAAACTAAAAATAAATATATAACAAGTATAACAAGCAACACAGATTTTGTCAGGGAAAACTATAATTAAAATATAAACTATTTAAAACACATTTCATAGGGCACTACTATTGTTCAAATTGTGGTTATATTGTTAAAGTTTTATGATTTAATTGATTATCTACATTTAAGTAAAGGGGACGTAACACACAGTTTCTGCCAATCTCATGTTAATCTTGAGTTATACTCTTAACAGTGTAAATAAGTCAGAATGCATGATGGAAAACAGTGCATTTCTGAAATATAAAGCAGGGTTTTTTTATTGATTAGTGAAGTCCTTCATCATTCAGATGTGTCTCTCCTGTTGTCAGGACCCTGAGGTGCAGAAACACGCCACAGAAATCCTGCGCAGGATGCTGGAGCAGGAGGAGGCAGAGCTGCAGGTATCAGTGATGCAGGACCAGCTCTTCTCAGGTGTGTTCAGACACTTCATTAATGATGTTCACCGCTCTCTCTCTGTCTGTGCAGAACCTCCTGGAGGAGCACTCCCGAAACCCCTCGTCTTCACTAGAGGAGCGGATCGAAAGAGCCAGACGAAGAGCCAGTCAAGTCCGGGTGAAGATCCAGCAGGATGTGGTACGAGTGCTGCTCGATATAATCTAACTCACTCAGCCTCACATCGTCTAAGATGGAGACATGTGCACCAGTAGTTGCATCTGTGTCCTTTCTGTGGTGCTTTCTGATGTGATCAGGTCCTCTCATAGTCGATCAGTCGTTTCCACACACACAGCGTTCATCTGAAATGTCTTCTCTGTTTCAGGACGGCACTCGATCAGAAGCGGTCGCTAGCTATCTCACAGCTGGAGAAGGTCACTATACATTCATTAACTCGTGTGTGAAGAGCTGAGGAGATCTTTATGATCGGTCCGTGCTCGTGATGTAATGCTGGTGTGATTTCTCTCTTTGAGCAGGTCGGTTATCAGTGGACTCCAGCGAAGGAGACCTCGAGGTGAGCTACGTTCTTATATTCTCAAATGCTAGTATTGTGATTGTACTGTTGTTCTGTAAAATAAGGACAATAATAATAATTACAACCGCTCTGTTGATGCATTTATTATAAAGTTCACACAGTGTTCAAATCAGGATTTTTAAACCGTTTTGAAAGAAGTCTCTTCTGCTCAGGAAGACTGCTTTTATTTGTACAGTAGAAGAAAGTCTGACGGCCAACACATATTATTTGTGTGTAAACTGTTGTATTATAATAGATGTTTTATTTTTCCTTTGGAAAGCAAGACAAAACGGTGAAAAGCACATTTTGGCTATTTAATTTATTCAGTTGTGACCCTGGAGCGTAAAATCAGTCTGAAGTCACTTGGGTATATTTGTAGCAATAGATTAAAAAAAATTATTGATTTTTCTTTTATGCCAAAAATCATTGGGATTTTAAGTAAAGAGCATGTTCTATGAAGATATTTTGTGATTTTTTTTTTTTTTCTACCATAAAATATATAAAAAAATTCTAAAAACACAGCATTGCTTAAGAATTAATTTGGATTTAATATTTATAGATTTATTTTTTTTTCACCCTCAGATTCCAGATTGTCAAATATTTGGATCTCAGCCAAATATAGTCTTATCCTAATAAAACATACGTCAGTGGAAAGCTTGCTTATGAACTCAGTATTGAAAAATTGAAATTTAACACTGGTTTTGTGGTCCACTGTGAAAAAGGAAAAAAAAAGGAAAGGAAAAATACATGGAGAAAAAAACTCCAAACCGTGTTTTGTATTCAGCTTTCGACCCAGTGTTTAATTTGTTCGGCCTCAGCCAAGAGTTTCTCTGTCGGAGCATCCCTAGTTCACCGTTCACTTTAGGAAGCTCCTCTCATCAGATTCCTCTGAGTGATTTAACGGTCTCATGTGTGTCTGTGTTCAGGCGTGTGAGAGCCCCTTCTCGTCCCCCTCCACCTTCAGGATCCGCCGGCAGGGGTCCGACACGCTCCCCCTCAGACTCGGTAAGACCCTCAGAGGATCCCTGTAGCGCTCGCCTGTGCTCTGTGTTCAGCCTGAAGTCTGAGTGTCCTGTGTCCCGTCAGGGAGGGAAGAGCCAGATCATCGGCCCGGAGGAAGAGGAGGAGGAGGAGGATGGGTACTCCATCAATGAGGTCAGACCGTTCACTGTTATCACTGTCTCCCAGAGCTAGGGGTTTATTAGATGAAAGAATCAAATAAATTAGGGATTTAAACTAGAAACATTTGAGTAAATAGTTTACCTGTAAGCATACAGATAGTTCTCAAATTCTTAAAATATTTGTGTAATATATAAATTAATAATATGTATTTTAGTAATTGATATATTTTAGTGTCATCAGTTGTTTTCTCTCAAATAAATATTTTACACATTCATATGCATTTCATTTTTGAGAAACGGTGTTTAAATATCTCGGCAAGTGAAGTTGAGCGATGCTTATCTGTTGAGATTGTCTTTTTATAACCAAGACCCTCTTATTTTATTGGACATTATTTGGATATGCACAATTATGCAAAGCGTAGTCATCAGAGTTTCATATGCGTGTAAATGCATGCATTAAAGACAATCTGGGCTGAGTCTAGAATAGCACACTACTCTTACTGTTTCTGCCATCTTTTAGTGTGCTGTTCCTAATTCAGTGTTTAAATCGACCTTTGGGGTTATAGCACATAGAGCACAAAGCTAGAGATCGATAAACAAGCTTCTGATGAAGTATTATAGACAACAATTGTTATTGTGCTCCACAGCGCCACCACAGTGCATTTAGTTATAACTGACTTTGGGTGCTCAGGATTTTTCATGGATCCTCAGCATTTACTGACAGCAAAGCAACACATTTAATTCGAAAGTGTCTTTATTTTTTTAAATAATAATTACCCGATCGAATCTTCGAGTGTTTGTGCGCACTCCTGATATTATTCCACGTGAAGCCAGAGACCGTGGAGTAGATGAGATGGTGTCTGTAACTCTTCCTCACTGTTCATGACAGACCGGACGGGCCGTTTCAGGACATCGAGCTGCTGAAGAGTCGTCCGGCTCACATGACGGTCTTCATGAGATACGTGTTCAATCAACTACTGGATCCCAAACCCTCTGGTCAGCCCTGCTTTCTCATATGGATACAGGGGTGTAACGTTCAGTGTGCATGTGTACCGAACAAATACATCGATGCTTTAACCACTGCACGAGCAGAACTTCACTGGAAACTTCCAGTTTTACAATTAAGCTATTAACCCCTTGAAGCCGTGGTTTACAGTGAATATATAACAGCTAGGGGTTATTGTCAGGCACGAAGGGAAGCTGTTATAAATTCACTGTAAACAACAGCTTCTAGGGGATTATTGCTTTTCTAAAATGGTTATTCCATATACGTAGTAAAGTTTCACAAAATAAAACCCGGTTAATAAAGTGTAATGCTATTAATAAGAACAGTATTCTTCCGCCAAACAATGTAGTTCCTCAGAAACAGGTGTTGTTCTGACAAATGGTTGCCAAGCAACACACAGAAGTAAACAAAGATGTTTGTTTGAAGAGTAACAGTTTGGAACTTGGCTCAACCAATCAGAATCAAGGACGGAACTCTGTTTAAAAAATTGTTACTTTCGATAAGAAACAAAGTGTCATCTTTCAAATTATGTAATTTTTTCAGGAAATTCAAAACCTAAATGATTGTTTTTGATGTGTCCACAGATCGCTTTATAAACGCCTCAGTTTGCGATCATGCATCACTCTTTACTACTAGTTATAACACAGAATAAACATGAATGAACGTATCATCCTCAAAATCGCTCAGAGTTTGAACTGTGAAAAGACGGCAATAAAGCAGTGACGTAAAAATAGTCATAAATAGCAGTTTAATTTAAATTTGGTCTCTGTGGTTAATTGTAACGTTATAATAATGTAAAGGGCTACTGTAAGCCGAGGTGGATTTTTATCCCCAAGAAAAGTTTAATTGCAATTAAATTAATTTAAAGAGAGCAGTTTGTTCAGTACACCAGTTTAACTCCTTAACTCTCACCCCCCTTTTTGAAACATAAACGTGAAAGTGCGCTATTTAAAGTTATATTGTTATAATTCATGAACGCTTTTGAATACAAAGTTGGTCTCTTTCTAAACAAAACAATCATCAGATTATTTCAAAAGTGAATCATTAAAAAAAAATGAAAGTATAAAATAAGTTATAGAAGATTAAATTTACTGTAAAGAAAATGTACTGTTTTAACTTTATATAAAATAAATATTTACAAAATCGTTTTTTAATCCACATTTGCTATAAAGTGTTTCAAGTTTGAAGTGTTTGAAGTTAATGTCTAAATATGATGACGTTCCTATGCAATTTAGTTTAGGTGTTATACAAAAACTTGCCACCAGGTGACACCCAAATTCCTTTGAATTTTTTTTTGGATGCATTTT